>NC_057812.1:371357888-371365705 GCF_018294505.1 Triticum aestivum | reverse complement strand
GCCGGCGGGGTTCGGGCGGAGTGCCCGCGAAGTGCGGCGGCGGCGAGATGGGTCGGGAGGGCCTCGCCCAGGCCCCGGCGGGCTTCGGCAGGTGGTGGGAGGCGCGGCTGAGGTGGCGCGGCGCGATTGGCGCGGGAGGCGGCGGCGGGTGACGTGGCAGGCCCTCATTGGCCGGAGTGAGGTGGAGGGCGCAGCGCACATGTCCGGCCGGCGCGGGAGGAATTGTCCGGCGGCGCGCGAAGGAGGAGGTTAGGGTTTCATCTGCGCACAAATTCCGGGAGGGACACATATTTATAGGTAGAGGGAGCTAGGAGAGTCCAAATGAGGTGCAGTTTTCGGCCACGCGATCGTGATCGAACGACCGAGATGATGGAGGAGGTTTAGGTGGGTTTTGGGCCACTTTGGAAGGGTGTTGGGCTGCAACACACACGAGGCCTTTTCGGTCCCTCAGTTAACCGTTGGAGCATCAAACGAAGTCCAAATGGTACGGAACTTGACAGGCGGTCTACCGGTAGTAAACCAAGGCCGCATGAAAAGTCTCGGTCCAATCCGGAAATGTTTAATCCCCACACACGAAAGAAAGGTAGAAATGACCACCGGAGGAGAACGAAGCGCCGGAATGCAAAACGGACAACGGGGAAAAAGCTCGGATGCATGGTAGGAACATGTATGCAAATGAAATGAACATGATGACATGATATGCAAATGCATGACACGCAAGCAATGATAAGGCAACAACAGCGAATAACTGCACGACACCTGGCACATCGGTCTCGGGGCGTTACAACACTCCACCACTACGAGAGGATCTCGTCCCGAGATCT
This sequence comes from Triticum aestivum, assembly GCF_018294505.1. Lineage (NCBI taxonomy): Eukaryota > Viridiplantae > Streptophyta > Magnoliopsida > Poales > Poaceae > Triticum > Triticum aestivum. The sequence goes on along the minus strand of NC_057812.1, from coordinate 371,364,881 downwards.
AGAATTGCACCGGAGGGAACAACGCAAGAGAAAAGAGGAGAGGTAAAACTAAGTTGCTTCTTTGACAAACAAGTGAAACCAAAATAGCCTTGAGAGGTTGAAAAAAAATCAAGAAAAGAATACAATGAAGGTGAACAAAGTTGAAAACACTCTGTTAGCAAGGAGGGACAAAGAACATTGCGAAAAACCTTGAGGTTGAAGGGCAAGATATATATTGAAAGCACTCTGGTTAAGAAGTTACGCAAGAGTTGATACGGTGAAAAGAACTTGAGCAAAAAGGACAGAACACTCCGATTAAATGGATAATCATGAAAAGAACATGATCCAAGATGATGAGAGAAAAGAGCAACATCACAATGGCTCCGAAACAAAAGAATAGAAGTTGTGTCGACGGAACAAAAGAACGGAGAAGAAAACAACATCTTCTACCTCCAATGAGCTTGAAAAGCATCTTAAAGAGAAGGGTCACACGGAGTTGTTGGAACAATCCACAACGAAAAGAATAAACTTGATATGGTCTTATGGAAAACATCTCAAAACTGAGGTGAAATTCTGCCACTAACGGGAAAAAGAATTGGGTTGATAAGAACGAGGGGACGAGAAAGTATATCGTACCGGAAAGGATAAATGGAGAACTTGGATCATTTATAAGCACCATAATAACAACCATCCTTAGGGAAGGCTTAAGGTGAAATATAACCCAAGATACTCCAATGACGAGATTGATGGATTTGAAATATCTCATTCATGACAACATGTGAATCAAGAAACATGAATTCAAATTATCAAGAATGACATAATACCATCTCCAATGATACGGAAGAAAGAATTGCACTCCGGATTGCAAGATGAGAATGCTTGAGCTCCTTAGAAAAGAATCTTGATGAAAACTTCGAGAAGGGATTAAATCCTTGATGAATCCATCATGTAGAACCTTCATGAAGAACTCTGGTAATAAAAGAATGATCCAAAATAATTGAATGATGAAAAGAATAAGATTTAAGCCTCACAATGGTTTAGATAGAGAACTCCGTGATAATATAATTGAAAGAGGTTGGAACTCCGGGCAAAAAGAGAACACAAGGCATCTCGAACTGAGAGTATGATATGATGAACCACTCCGGAAAAGGGATTAATCACTTGGATGAAACAAGAATAAGAATTACATTATGCTTATCCTTCACCAATTAAATTGATGACAATCAATGGATTTGGCATACTACTTATTCTCGTATCAAGGATTAAGAGAGATATAACATAAACTTGAGAATGTCTTCGACGAATCCACCGGTAGGATTGAAAACAACAAATGAATTGATATGATAACAAGGTAAGAAGAATCTTGAACGAACCACCGTAAGAATTGAAAATGAACGAAGAAGAAAAATAAAGAAGCACCGGGAAGAATTAGAGAACAAATGATGATACTTGAGGGGAATTTACATAAAAGAGAACGAAGAGATCACGAGCCGATTAAAGATCACTTGAGCGAAACACCGGTAAAATTAGGAGGGTGAGAGCTGAAATCTAGAATTAATAAATCTTAGATGATGGGCTCCGGATAAACAAACTGAGAAGACTCTTGAACTACTCCGGATAGGTGAAAAGAATTCTCACAATCGAAATCAATTATGAGAGGAAGGCAACAAGCTAGAATCATGAATCTTCACGAGAACGGATATGATTGAAGAGAAAATTATTCCTTGGTCCTTAAATGTTGAGAATGACGACGAGAAACACCACCAAGAATTATTTAGACACTCCGGAAGAATCAAAACGAAGAGGTTGAGCCAACGATGAAAAGAATTTGACAGATCTTGGAGAAAAGCATTTGACTGATGATAAATCATTCTTACGTCAAACTTCAAAAGGAAATTTGAGGATAGCTCCAGGAAAATAAGAAGAGTCAGGTAAGATCCTAGGAAAAGACCTGTGGGTTGGGGCCCACTCAAAAGAAAACACCGTTGAATGATTTGAAAGAGAGATTGCACCGGTTGAATTAAATGGCTAGAATGAGATAACAATCTCGAAAGAGCTTGAAAGGATTACGAAAGCAAAGTGGAAACACGAATCTTCTGAGATATCTTGAGCACTCCGGAACAATAGAATAGCGAGAAGTGAAAGAATATGAGGAGCACCGGCATGATAGGGTATTTAAAACGAGGAGAAAGATATGATCAATAACGCTTGAATTTAAACTGCCGGAGAAGAAAAAATGAGTAAAGGGTGACGAACTTGAAGCTCCGTTAGAATCTTCATGAGAATCACCGGATACGAACATTGATGGAAAATAATGGAGAGACTTCACACCAATAAGATGGTACTTGATTAAGAAATCTTATTCCTCGAAGAAAGAGGGTGGGTGGGTGGGAAAAACAAAGGCAACTTGGAGACGGATGAAACGAACGCCGTTGAGAAGAAGTGATAATTGATCTTGCGGAAATTGAAATGGTCGGATCCACTAGAAGAGAAGCACACCAGTTGAAAAGGATTGACATGACAGTCTCGATGATCGAGAAGGGTTAGTACTCACATCGGGGTATGAGAACACCGCTTAGGAAAAGGCATGGAATCAACATTTGACATTGAAGCAACTCGAATACCACAACTCAAAACAAAGCAAAGGATTGGCTTGCAGAATAAGCGGAACAAACATATGATAGATATTTCGTCCGAAGTTTTCGGGGTGGGGCCTACACGGGCTCGATCGTACAACACCATCCTGTACAAGGCAGTGCACATGACATACGAAGCGTCCCGAGTCGGCATAGCCAAGGACTCTTTAAGACACAACGAGACCACTGTAAAACCAACCGTGAATAGGCGGACCACTAGACGCCGAACCCCAATTTCATATCATACATTTGTCGGAAAGATATCCTAAGAGCTACTTGAATTCCCACCTATGAAACTCCCGAACCTTTCCGGTTATGCAATCAGGTGTTGGGGATATAGGGGAAGCATAATATCTCACCCAAATCTAGCAAATCCTACATCCAGCTGTATCCATCCTTCAACACATAACCAAGAAACCTTCGGAAATCATCTACCTCAACCTTCGAAAAGCATCCGTTATACAAGTTATGGTGATACTCCCGAACTCCCGCCCCAGTACTGGGTGGCGTCGAGGTTATCTCACCAACGAACTACATAAAAGAGATTTTCGATGTCGGCGTACTAGACTCAGGTATTCCAGAACTGCAACGATAAAATTATGACGACAACACCTCAGAGCTCAACTCCCCGGGACACTTCCACAAAACCCCTGACAGGAGGCACCAAGACAATTTTCTCATCACAAAACCATCGGAACGATTCCAAGATACCTGCGTGATCCTAAATTTTTTTTAGTGAAATTTGAGAAGAGAAGAGTCAAAACTCTACGTCAGGATGCCTTACCAGAGCGATGAGGAGACTGGGGAGTAAAAAGAATTCCTAACTCTCCGATATATAATTCCTAAATGACTCAAAACATTTTTCTAGACACAACTCGGCCGCTAACAACGATCAAGCAATGGGGCTCCTAAGGTCGGGAAGGCTCTGATTACCAACTTGTAACGCCCTCGATGCGGCTATATCTCCCACGTGTCGAAGCACGACTTAGAGGCATAACCACATTGAAAGCAATGTCACAAGTGAGGTAATATTCACACAACCCATGTAATACATAAGGGAAAGAGATACATAGCTGACTTACAATCGCCACTTCACACAAATACATGAATAAAGCATTACATCATCCAAATACAATCAGGGCCCGAATACGGAACCAAAATAAAAGAAGAACCCCAAATGCGACAAAGGTCCCCGATCGACCCCAACTGGGCTCCACTACTGATCAACTAGAACGAAGCAACGCATAGGACAAGATCTTCATCGAGCTCCTCCTGAGCTGGGTTGCGTCATCTGCACAAACTCGTCGGCACCTGCAAGCTGGTTTTTGAAGTATCTGTGAGCCACGGGGACTCAGCAATCTCGCACCCACACGATCAAGACTATTTAAGCTTATGGGTAAGGTAAAGGTATGAGGTGGAGCTGCAACAAGCGACTAGCATATATGGTGGCTAAACATACACAAAAGAGAGCGAGAAGAGAAGGCAAAGCACGATCGAACAACTATGATCAAGAAGTGATCCTAGAACAACCTACGTCAAGCATAACTCCAACACCGTGTTCACTTCCCGGACACCGCCGGAAGAGACCATCACGGTTACACACGCAGTTGACTCATTTTAATTAAGTTAAGGTTCAAGTTATCTACAACCGGACATTAACAAATTCCCATCTGCCCATAACCGCGGGCATGGCTTTCGAAAGTTCAAATCCCTGCAGGGGGTGTCCCAACTTAGCCCATGACAAGCTCTCACGGTCAACGAAGGAATAGACCTCCTCCCGAGACATTCCGATCAGACTCGGTATCTCGGTTCTACAAGACATCTTCGACAATGGTAAAACAAGTCCAACAAGACCACCCGATGAGCCGACATCCCGATAGGAGCTGCACATATCTCGTTCTCAGGGCAACACCGGATAAGCAATCCGTACAACTAAAACCAGCCCTCGAGTTTCCCCGTGGTGGCGCTGCAAGGGGCTCTAGTTTGGATCAACACTTAGACAAGCACTAGCCCGGGGGGGTTAAAATAAAGATGACCCTTGGGATGCGTGACTCCCAAGGGAAAAAGGCTAGGTAGCGAATGGTAAAACCAAGGTTGGGCCTTGCTAGAGGAGTATTATTCAAAGCGAACTGTCAAGGGGTTCCCATTATAACCCAACCGCGTAAGGAACGCAAAATCCAGGAACATAACACCGATATGACGGAAACTAGGGCGGCAAGAGTGGAACAAAACACCAGGCATAAGGCCGAGCCTACCACCCTTTACCAAGTATATAGATGCATTAATTAAATAAGATATAGTGATATCCCACCAAGTAAACATGTTCCAAACAAGGAACAACATCTCCATGTTCCAACATGGAACAAACTTCCATCTTCACCTGCAACTAACAACGCTATAAGAGGGGCTGAGCAAAGCGGTAACATAGCCAAACAATGGTTTGCTAGGACAAGGTGGGTTAGAGGCTTGGTTCAACAATATGGGAGGCATGATAAGCATGTGGTAGGTATCGCAGCATAGGCATAGCAAAAGAGCGAGCATCTAGCAAGCAAATATAGTAGTGATTTCGAGGGTATGATCATCTTGCCTGCAAAGTTGTCAGAGTTGACTGGATCCTCGAAAGCAAACTCAACGGGCTCCTCGTTAGCGAACTCGTCTCCCGGATCTACCCAAACAAGACAAACAAGCAACAAGGACACAATCAACCACGTGCAAGGATCAAACAATATGATGCAAGGATGGTATGCTATGCGGGATGCGATGCGGGATGCATATGCAAGATTTGACAAGGAATGCATGAACCTGGCCTCAACTTGGAAATCCAAGTGTGCCACTGGAAAGATGAGATGAAATCGCTTGAAAACGATATAAAGAACGCCGGAATCGGAGTTACGGTTTGGAAATGGCAAGCAATTCAAATATGGCACCGGTCTGCGATTTACAGCAAGTAGCCATCTAAATGCAATGAGATGAACATGCTACAGCACTCAAACATGGCATAAAAATACATGGCAGGGATGCATTCATGATGCTTAACAAAAGTCTAGCACTGAGCTACGGCCAATTCATCCATTAACAGGTCCAAATAAGCATGGCAAAAATGCATTTGGCAAACAGATTTCAGACTTAGTGAAATTAACACTTGTCTAGAATTTCAGATCAGGTAGCACACTTCGGAGCAACAAAACTACATGCTACAGGACCCGAACATGGCAACGTAAAGCATGGCATGGAGATACTCAAAGAGCTTAACAAAAGTCCCTTAGTGACCTTGAGCCAAAAGGGATCAGAAAATACAATTGCAAGCATGTGAACATGGCAAAAACATAATCAGTTCTCAGACTTAGTGAAAACTGGAGCATGCTGAAAACAGATATCAAGTAGGCATGTTTACGAGCTCGATGCACTCACTACGGAGCAAGTCATGATAATCTAAGCATACACCCATCAAGAATACACATTATACAAGCTATACATGGCAAGAACAATAACATGGCATGCACGGATCAACTAAAACATCCTCGGCAAAATTGCTAACAAGTAGACAATCTGCCCAGATTCACGAAGTAGCAAAACTAGAGCTCGATTGACTCAAGCTAGGGTGCTCCATAATTGCAAACAAGGACATGGATGGATAGAGCACTACAAGATTAACAAAACATCCTTACTGATCATCCTCAAAAGAGGCACAGATCACTAGGAAACAAGTGAACATATGGCCATATGAGATAAACAGATCAAGGACTTAGTGGAAATGCTAAGTCCCTGAAATCAGCATTACCAAGTGCCTCACTTGGCAAGCTTGTGCTAGTCACCACACACATCACAAAAATACATGGGTTGCACCTCTGGAAAGATGGCAAAACCCTTAACAAAACATATGTAGAGCTCATGGGCATATCATGCACACAAAAATCATGGCAAAAATGACAAATATCTAAATGGAGCAGCAGATCTGACAATTATCTCAAGTAGCTCTCTTCTAACAGCATTTCAGGCATCACGATGAACTCAAATGAAAATGATGCAATGAGATGAAATGATGTACTCTCTGAGGCGAACATTTTGATATACTATATGCATGAATCGGAGCTATGGATGCAAAGTTACGACACGATGAACATGGGCATATGAATCTGGGAATTTCGGGGACTTAGTGAAATTATACCTCCGCGAAAGTCAACGCGGGACGGAGGGATTCGGGACGGAGCGGTGCAGATCTGAGACGGGACGTGTTTGGATGGGGAAGTGGTGGATCTGATCCATCTTCCTCGGATCCGGCGCGGGACGAGCTCCGGCGAACTCCTCGAGCTTCGGCGACGAAGGGGAGGCGGCGGGCGGAGGCCGGAGGTGACCAGACGGCGGCGTGCGGGCAAGG
>NC_057812.1:371352794-371357463 GCF_018294505.1 Triticum aestivum | reverse complement strand
ACCGCGGGCGAAGGCGGCCGGCGGGGTTCGGGCGGAGTGCCCGCGAAGTGCGGCGGCGGCGAGATGGGCCGGGAGGGCCTCGCCCGGGCCCCGGCGGGCTTCGGCAGGTGGTGGGAGGCGCGGCTGAGGTGGCGCGGCACGATTGGCGCGGGAGGCGGCGGTGGGTGACGTGGCAGGCCCTCATTGGCCGGAGTGAGGTGGAGGGCGCAGCGGACATGTCCGGCCAGCGCGGGAGGAATTGTCCGGCGACGCGCGGAGGAGGAGGTTAGGGTTTCATCTGCGCGCAAATTCCGGGAGGGACACATATTTATAGGTAGAGGGAGATAGGAGAGTCCAAATGAGGTGCGGTTTTCGGCCACGCGATCGTGATTGAACGACCGAGATGATGAGGAGGTTTAGGTGGGTTTTGGGCCACTTTGGAAGGGTGTTGGGCTGCAACACACACGAGGCCTTTTCGGTCCCTCGGTTAACCGTTGGAGCATCAAACGAAGTCCAAATGGTACGAAACTTGACAGGTGGTCTACCGGTAGTAAACCAAGGCCGCATGACAAGTCTCGGTCCAATCCGGAAATGTTTAATCCCCACACACGAAAGAAAGGTAGAAATGACCACCGGAGGAGAACGAAGCGCCGGAATGCAAAACGGACAACGGGGAAAAAGCTCGGATGCATGAGACGAACATGTATGCAAATGAAATGCACATGATGACATGATATGCAAATGCATGACACACAAGCAATGACAAGGCAACAACAGCGAATAACTGCACGACACCTGGCACATCGGTCTCGGGGTGTTACATGCGGTTTCCAAATCCTTGGACAGTAACTGGTGCCGGGATTCAAGGGATTCCGCTGACTGCTCCAGTGAGCCGATTCTTGCCTTCATATCAGAGATGTTGCCATTGGCGGTCTCAAGGCTTTGGTTCTTGGAGGAGAGCTGTGACTGCACGTCATCCAGGTGAAGCTCTGCTTGCCGTGCTTCTTCTTTGAGTGCCTCCACCTCCTTGGCACTCCCAGCAAGGTCTTCATTCAGTTTGACCACTTGCCAGTCAAACTCGGCCTTGGTGGAAGATACGGCATCCAGATCTTCAACAAGCTTCTTCAGCTAGGCAGCATGATCAATAGTAAGGGTGTCCAGAGTAGCCCCATGCTTGTCCTTCAATTCCTTGGTGCGTTGCTGCACCAAGGCCTCCAAACTCTCATCCTTGGCGCGGAGGGTAGCTTCAAGATTCTCCACTCGGAGGGAGATTTCTCGCTCCCTGGCATCCAAAGATGCTTTGGGGTCCTCCAAGCGCCCCTCCCGAGCCATGACATCTCCCCTCATCGTCTGAAGGATGTAACGCCCCAAGATCGATGTGCCAGGTGTCTTCCAGTTATTCGCTGTTGTTGCCTTGTCATGTGTTTGCATGTCATGCATTTCATATCATGTCATCATGTGCATCACATTTGCATACATGTTCGTCTCATGCATCCGAGCTTTTTCCCCGTTGTCCGTTTTGCATTCCGGCGCTCCTACGTCCTCTGGCGTCCCCTTTTACCTCTTTTCGCATGCGGGTGTTAAATGTTCTCGGATTGGACCGAGACTTGCCAAGCGGTCTTGGGTTACTACCGGTAGACCGCCTATCAAGTTTCGTGCCATTTGGACTTCGTTTGATACTCCAACAGTTATCTGAGGAACCATAAAGGCCTTGTGTGTGTTGCAGACCAACACCTCTCCAAAGTGGCCCAAAACCCACCAAAAACCCCTCCATCATCTTGGTTGTTTGATCACGATAGCGTGGCCGAAAACCGCACCTCATTTGGACTCTCCTAGCTCCCTGTACCTATATATATGTGATCCCGTCCAAAAATTCGCGGACGAAACCCTACCCTAACCTTCCCCGCCGCCACCGGACATTTCTTCCTGCGCCGGACACGCCCAGCCTCCACCTCACTCCGGCGAATCACGCGCTGACACGTCATCGTGCCGCCGCCCTCGCCCACTCACGTCGCGCCATGTGTTCCCCGCCGCCTCTCTCCTCCGCGCCCCGCCGCCAGGCCCGCTGGGCCCAGCCGCAGCCCTCCCAGCTCGGCACCGCCGCCCGACACCGCCCGCACCATGCGCTGCTCGCTCCTCCGCGCTCCACCATGCGCCGCCATCTTCCTGCCGGCCGGCACCTCGCCGGACTCAAGCCCGAACGCCGCCTCCGGCCGCTGCTCCACCACAGTGCCCTAGCGCCGCCGCCTCGTCGTGGCCGGATCCGGTCCCGGGGAGCCGAGCCCCGCCGGATTCGTAGCTCCCTCGCCTCCCCTGCCTCACCGGGGATCCTGCATGCACCGCCGTCGCCATTTTCTCGGGATCGAGCTAGGAGCTCGTCGCACTCGTCCCTCTCGCACCACTCGTGGGCCCCGCGTGGGCCACCTCCTCCTCGACCCAGCTCACTGACGGCCCAGCTCAGTTCCCCCACCGGCCTGCCTCACCTCCTCTTCACATGGGCCGAGCCCATTGGTGAGCAACCCCTCTAAAACCCGTGCGTGCGCTTTTTAACTATTTGACGCTTGCTGTGAATTCCGCTAAGTCCTGAGTATCATACATTCTGGTGCTATGATTGACCTGCCATAACTCCATGAGTGCTGCTCCGATTCATGCATATGATATATCAAAATGTTCATCTTGATGTGCTCTTCGTTTTGTTCCATTGGGTCATGTTCATTTGAGTTCATCTTGATGCCCTAAATGCTGTTGCAAGAGTGCCATGTAATGTTAGTTTCAGATTCTTATCAGTAATTGCACATTTGTCATTTTTTCCATGATTAATGTGTGCTGCATATGGCTATGAGCTCTACATGTGTTTTGTTATATGCCATGCCATCTTTACAGGGTGTATGCCATGTATTTTTGTGATCAATGTGGTGACTAGAACAAGCATGCAAAGTAGCTCTCGTGATGTTGCTGATTCCAGGGACTTAGAATTTCACTAAGTCTTTGATCTGCTAATATTTTTATGCCATGTATTCATGTTGCTACAGAGAGATTCATGCCTCTTTTGAGCATGTTTAGTAAGGATGATTTTGAGATAATGTTATGCTCTATCCATAAATGTCTTTGTTTGAAATTATGGAGCATCCTAGCATTACTCAATCTTGCTCTAATTTTGCTATAAAATGTTCCTGGCAGATTGTTTACATGCTAATCAATTTTGCCGAGGTTGTTGTAGTTGATCCATGCATGTTATGAGGTTGTTCTTGCCATGGTTAGCTTATTTATCATGTCTACTTGCTGGATGTATGCTTAGTTTGTCATGCAATGCGTTGTGGTGAGTGCATCGAGCTCGTAAACATGTCTACGTGAATCTGTTTTGCCATGTTCTAGTTTTCTGCTAAGTCTGAATCTGTTAACGAAAGTTGCGATGTTCACATGGTTTCCATTGTATTTTCTGATCCCTTTTGACTTATGGTCAGTAAGGGACTTTTGTTATATGCTTTGTGTAGTTTCATGCCATGCCTTGCCTTGCCATGATATGTTCCTGTAGCATGTTGTTATCTTGCTCTAAACATTGCTTCCTGATGTTAAATCCTGACATGTTGTTATTTTCACTAAGTCTGTGAACCTGATATGTTTTGCACTTTTGCCATGCTTGTTTGAACCTGCTATTGTGTGAATTAGCCGTAGCTCAGTGTTCATATTTTGTTAAGAATCTTGAGTGGATCCCTGCCATGTGTTTTGTTGTTATGTTAGAGTGCAACAACTTGTTGTTCTTGATGCATTTAGATGGCCTCGTGTTGTTAATCGCAGCTTTGTGCCATTATTGTTTTGCTTGCCATTTGCAAACCGTGCATCCGTTTCCGGTGATCTTTATATCGATTTCGACCGAAATTGACTCATCTTTCTAGCTGCACTCTTGTTTTTCCAAGTTGAGGCCTGGTTCAATATTTCCCTTCCGGAGTATGCATACGCATTGCATATCACATCCCGCATATCATGCCATGTTTTGCATCATGTTTCTTGCGCATTGCCCGTGGTTGATTGTGTCTCCCTTTTCTTGTGTTCTTGCTTTGGGTAGAGCTGGGAGACAAGTACGTGATCGAGGAACCCGTTGAGAACGTTTACATGGATCAAGCTTACGTCAACTCGGAGAACTTTGTAGGCAAGATGACCATACCCTTGAAATCACTTCTATCTTTGCTTGCTAGATGCTCGCTCTTTTGCTATGCCTATGCTGCGATACCTACCACTTGCTATATCATGCCTCCCATATTGCCATGTCAAGCCTCTAACCCTCCTTCTCCTAGCAAACCGTTGTTTGGCTATGTTACCACTTTGCTCGGCCCCTCTTATAGCGTTGCTAGTTGCAGGTGCAGATTGGAGTTTGTTCCATGTGGGAACATGGATATTTTGTTGGGATATACAATATATCTTATTTATTTAATGCATCTATATACTTGGTAAAGGGTGGAAGGCTCGGCCTTATGCCTGGTGTTTTGTTCCACTCTTGCCGCCCTAGTTTCTGTCATGCCGGTGTTATGTTCCTTGATTTTGCGTTCCTTACACGGTTGGGTTATAATGGGAACCCCTTGACAGTTCGCCTTGAATAAAACTCCTCCAGCAAGGCCCAACCTTGGTTTTACATTTGCACTAACAACCTAGCCTTTTCCCCTTAGGTTTCTGGAGCCCGAGGGTCATCTTT
>NC_057812.1:369437326-369495355 GCF_018294505.1 Triticum aestivum | reverse complement strand
TTTCGAGTTCTGTTCACAAGTTGTCACGCCGTCGCCGCACCATCATCATCGCCCTGCCATCTACCACCACCGCTTCGAATCCGTATCCATATACCACCACAACTGTCATATACCACCACCGCTGCCATCTACCACCATATATCCACCACCAATCCGAGTTCTTGTCATATTAGGTTTGTTTTCGAGATCCATCTAGATTCCGATTCGTGTTTCCTTGCCGGAGTAGGTTTCGGAAAAAAAAAAAGAGTCGGGTAGCCACGCTCCGTTTAGGCCCAAAATTTTTCGAAAACGCATTTTTCGAAAAATTTTCTGGCTATCCTATTTTTAGGTGTTTCTGAGTGTTTTGAGACAGGTGCCATTATAGGAAGTTTTTTTTGACCCGTTTCCAGTTTTTGGGTCCGGGCAGTCAAAAAAAAAAATTGGTCGAAAAAATTTCGTGCCCATCCTGTCAGTTTGAGCTAAGAAGAGTTTTGAGACACTCGCCATTATAGTGATTTTTCGCAAAAAAAAAGAGCGCAAAAAAAAAGCAGCGCAAAAAAAAAGCGAAAAATAAAAAAATTCAGAGTGTGCTTTCCCTTGTTTACGTGCCGCGCCGTGATTTTGTTGGTGTTCTAGGCTCGCGTCTCTAGCACAGTCTAGCCTAGGACCAGCACAGTACCGTCGTTGAGCGTTTATTCAACTTTGCATCTCTGAATTGATTATTGCTGACCCTTTTTGCTACCATACTATAAGCCTTCCCAGCTCCACATACATCTACGTCGTGTGTTTGACTCTCCCTGGTAATCGCTCTATCCAAGCTTTGAGAGTTTTTGACTACAACGGTTGCCGATCACCGCCTGCTGCTGGGTAAGAACTGGTAAGAATTTGAGATTTGCTTGACGGATTTGTGATACACCACCACCACTTCTTAGTAGTCTGTAGGATCATATTCTTGTGTGTTTCTATTGCTGGTAACCATGCCAGGATCACAAGCCGACGAGATTGACTGGGAGAACTTATCGAACAAGGAGCTTCATGATAAGTTTCAGCAAATGATGACTGAACAGGTACAAGATGTGCTGAACAATTTTGAAGAGGCCATGGAGAAGATCACTGGCCTTGAGAAGACGTTCGAAACAAAGCTCGATAACAGATTTAATGAACTGCTTGCGCGTCTTCCACCACCGGCTGCACCTGTCGCACCTCTGCAACAACAACAACTACGCCCCCTTCCGAATCAGTATGGACGAGCACAGCGTGTTCCTATTGTGCCAGGACAAAATTCTGGTGCCGCTGTTACTGCTGTTGGTGTTTCTTTGGCTCCTGCTACTGCTCCTGCTGGTACCCAGGAGGATGATGAGTATGCGGGCGATTATGAGGATGAGGTTGATCAAAATCAGATCTACGAGCAGCCACCAGCGACACCACCAGCAGGTCGACCTCAGGTATATATTCGTAATGGTAGGCCTGCACCACCACCTCAGGTACGAGATGATGTCCATATTCCTAAACTGAAATTGAATATTCCACCATTTGAGGGTAGATATGTTCCTGATATATATCTTACTTGGGAGTTAGAAACTGAACAACGATTTACATGTTTACAATATCCTGAGGAGAGACGAGTTGCTGCTGCTGTTTGTGCTTTCACTAGTTTTGCATGTGTATGGTGGTCTGAACATTGTAGATTATATCCTATTCCAACTACTTGGGCTGCTTTGAAAACTGCTATGCGTACGCGTTGGGTTCCACCATATTATCAACGTGAATTGCTTCAAAAATTGCAGCGTTTAAGACAAGGAAAAAATTCTGTAGAAGAATATTATCAGGAATTACAAACTGGCATGATTAGATGTGGTATTGTTGAGGAGAATGAAGCTATGCTTGCACGTTTTCTGGGTGGATTAAATAGAGAGATTCAGACCATTCTAGACTATAAAGAGTATACTAATATCACTCGTTTATTCCATCTTGCTTGTAAAGCTGAACGTGAAGTGCAGGATCGACAAGCATTGGGGCGAACTAACTTTTCTGCAGGCCGACCTTCATCATGGACACCACGTGCATCTTCTACTTCAACTGCACCAGCACCTCCATCCGGTGCCACCTCCAGCCGTGATACAAGAAAACAGGCACAACCACCATTGTCTGCCAAGAGCACACCTGCGGGGCCTGCACAGCGTTCTTCTTCTTCCATGGCATCAACAGGGCACACAAGTGATATTATTTGTCGTCGTTGTAAGGGAGGAGGTCATTATGCGAGAGAATGCAAATCTCCGCGTGTGATGATTGCTACCGCGGATGGTGGATATGAGTCCGCTAGTGACTATGATGAGGAGACTTTGGCTCTTATTACACGTGAAGAACATGGTGGAGATGATTCTTTCATGAGATTAATGAACGAAGTTTTACGTGCTTTCATTGGACGATTTGTGGTAGTTTACTTTGATGACATATTGATTTATAGCAGATCTTTGGAAGAACATTTGGAACATTTACGTGCTGTTTTTATTGCTCTACGTGATGCACGTTTGTTTGGTAACCTTGGGAAGTGCACCTTTTGCACCGACCGAGTATCTTTTCTTGGCTATGTTGTTACTCCACAGGGAATTGAAGTTGATAAAGCCAAGATTGAAGCTATTGAGAGTTGGCCGCAGCCCAAAACGGTCACACAAGTGAGGAGTTTTCTTGGCCTCGCTGGATTCTATAGGCGTTTTGTGAGAGATTTCAGCACCATTGCTGCACCTCTCAATGAGCTTACAAAGAAAGATGTGCCTGTTCTTTGGGGTACCGCACAGGAAGAAGCCTTCACGGTATTGAAAGATAAGTTGACACATGCTCCTTTACTCCAACTTCCTGATTTTAATAAGACTTTTGAGCTTGAATGTGATGCTAGTGGAATTGGATTAGGAGGTGTGTTATTACAAGATGGCAAACCTGTTGCATACTTTTCTGAAAAATTGAGTGGGCCTAGTCTGAATTATTCTACTTATGATAAAGAATTATATGCTCTTGTTCGGACTTTAGAAACATGGCAACATTATTTATGGCCCAAAGAATTTGTTATACATTCTGATCATGAATCTTTGAAACATATTAAAAGTCAAGCTAAACTGAATCGTAGACATGCTAAATGGGTTGAATTCATTGAGACTTTCCCTTATGTCATTAAACACAAGAAGGGAAAAGAAAATGTTATTGCTGATGCATTGTCTCGTCGCTATACTATGCTTTCACAACTTGACTTCAAAATATTTGGTTTAGAGACCATCAAAGATCAATATGTGCATGATGCTGATTTTAAAGATGTAATGCAGAATTGTAAAGAAGGAAGAATGTGGAACAAGTTTGTTGGTAACGATGGATTTGTGTTTCGTGCTAACAAGCTATGCATTCCAGCTAGCTCCGTTCGTCTTTTGTTGTTGCAGGAGGCGCATGGAGGAGGATTAATGGGACACTTTGGCGTGAAGAAGACGGAGGACGTACTTGCTACACATTTCTTTTGGCCAAAGATGAGACGGGATGTTGAGCGTTTTATTGCTCGCTGCACTACATGTCAAAAAGCTAAGTCACGACTCAATCCTCATGGTTTATATATGCCTTTGCCTGTACCTAGTGTTCCTTGGGAGGATATATCTATGGACTTTGTTTTAGGTTTACCTCGAACAAAGAAGGGGAGGGATAGCATATTTGTTGTCGTGGATAGATTCTCGAAAATGGCACACTTTATACCATGTCATAAAAGCGATGATGCTGTTAAGGTTGCTGATTTGTTCTTTCGTGAAATTATTCGCTTGCATGGTGTGCCAAATACTATTGTTTCAGATCGTGATACTAAATTTCTTAGCCACTTTTGGAGATGTTTATGGGCTAAGTTGGGGACTAAACTGCTTTTTAGTACTACTTGTCACCCCCAAACTGATGGACAAACTGAAGTAGTCAATAGAACGTTGTCTACTATGCTTAGGGCTGTTTTGAAGAATAATAAGAAAATGTGGGAGGAATGCTTGCCTCATATTGAATTTGCTTATAATCGTTCATTGCATTCCACTACTAAGATGTGCCCTTTTGAAGTTGTGTATGGTTTCCTACCTCGTGCACCTATTGATTTGTTGCCTCTTCCATCTTCGGAGAAGGTTAATTTTGATGCTAAACAACGTGCTGAATTGATTTTAAAAATGCATGAGTTAACTAAGGAAAACATTGAGCGTATGAATGCTAAATATAAACTTGCTGGAGATAAGGGTAGAAAACATGTTGTGTTTGCACCTGGAGATCTTGTTTGGTTACATTTGCGTAAGGATAGATTTCCTGATTTCCTGATTAAGGAGACCATCAGCCTGTGGCATGAGCTTTGATTTGCGCAAATCAGGAAATCTATCCTTACGCAAATGTAACCAAACAAGATCTCCAGGTGCAAACACAACATGTTTTCTACCCTTATCTCCAGCAAGTTTATATTTGGCATTCATACGCTCAATGTTTTCCTTAGTTAACTCATGCATTTTTAAAATCAATTCAACACGTTGTTTAGCATCAAAATTAACCTTCTCTGAAGATGGAAGAGGCAACAAATCAATAGGTGCACGAGGTAGGAAACCATACACAACTTCAAAAGGGCACATCTTAGTAGTAGAATGCAATGAACGATTATAAGAAAATTCAATATGAGGCAAGCATTCCTCCCACATTTTCTTATTACTCTTCAAAACAGCCCTAAGCATAGTAGACAATGTTCTATTGACTACTTCAGTTTGGCCATCAGTTTGGGGGTGACAAGTAGTACTAAAAAGCAGTTTAGTCCCCAACTTAGCCCATAAACATCTCCAAAAGTGGCTAAGAAATTTAATATCACGATCTGAAACAATAGTATTTGGCACACCATGCAAGCGAATAATTTCACGAAAGAACAAATCAGCAACATTAACAGCATCATCGCTTTTATGACATGGTATAAAGTGTGCCATTTTCGAGAATCTATCCACGACAACAAATATGCTATCCCTCCCCTTCTTTGTTCGAGGTAAACCTAAAACAAAGTCCATAGATATATCCTCCCAAGGAACACTAGGTACAGGCAAAGGCATATATAAACCATGAGGATTGAGTCGTGACTTAGCTTTTTGACATGTAGTGCAGCGAGCAATAAAACGCTCAACATCCCGTCTCATCTTTGGCCAAAAGAAATGTGTAGCAAGTACGTCCTCCGTCTTCTTCACGCCAAAGTGTCCCATTAATCCTCCTCCATGCGCCTCCTGCAACAACAAAAGACGAACGGAGCTAGCTGGAATGCATAGCTTGTTAGCACGAAACACAAATCCATCGTTACCAACAAACTTGTTCCACATTCTTCCTTCTTTACAATTCTGCATTACATCTTTAAAATCAGCATCATGCACATATTGATCTTTGATGGTCTCTAAACCAAATATTTTGAAGTCAAGTTGTGAAAGCATAGTATAGCGACGAGACAATGCATCAGCAATAACATTTTCTTTTCCCTTCTTGTGTTTAATGACATAAGGGAAAGTCTCAATGAATTCAACCCATTTAGCATGTCTACGATTCAGTTTAGCTTGACTTTTAATATGTTTCAAAGATTCATGATCAGAATGTATAACAAATTCTTTGGGCCATAAATAATGTTGCCATGTTTCTAAAGTCCGAACAAGAGCATATAATTCTTTATCATAAGTAGAATAATTCAGACTAGGCCCACTCAATTTTTCAGAAAAGTATGCAACAGGTTTGCCATCTTGTAATAACACACCTCCTAATCCAATTCCACTAGCATCACATTCAAGCTCAAAAGTCTTATTAAAATCAGGAAGTTGGAGTAAAGGAGCATGTGTCAACTTATCTTTCAATACCGTGAAGGCTTCTTCCTGAGCGGTACCCCAAACAAAAGGCACATCCTTCTTTGTAAGCTCGTTGAGAGGTGCAGCAATGGTGCTGAAATCTCTCACAAAACGCCTATAGAATCCAGCGAGGCCAAGAAAACTCCTCACTTGTGTGACCGTTTTGGGCTGCGGCCAACTCTCAATAGCTTCAATCTTGGCTTTGTCAACTTCAATTCCCTGTGGAGTAACAACATAGCCAAGAAAAGATACTCGGTCGGTGCAAAAGGTGCACTTCCCAAGGTTACCAAACAAACGTGCATCACGTAGAGCAATAAAAATAGCACGTAAATGTTCCAAATGTTCTTCCAAAGATCTGCTATAAATCAGTATATCATCAAAATAGACTACCACAAATCGTCCAATGAAAGCACGTAAAACTTCGTTCATTAATCTCATGAAAGTACTAGGCGCATTAGTTAACCCAAAAGGCATGACTAACCACTCATATAATCCAAACTTAGTTTTAAATGCTGTTTTCCATTCATCTCCCAATTTCATACGAATTTGATGGTATCCACTACGCAAATCAACCTTGGAGAATATTGTAGAGCCACTCAATTCATCAAGCATATCATCTAGCCTAGGAATAGGATGACGATAACGAATAGTAATATTATTAATGCCTCTACAATCAACACACATACGTGATGTACCATCCTTTTTCGGCACTAGAATAATAGGAACAGCACAAGGACTAAGGGATTCGCGTATATAACCTTTGTCGAGAAGCTCTTGTACTTGACGCATAATCTCCTTCGTCTCCTCTGGATTGGTACGGTATTGATAGAGGCGAGGGTCCCGATCTTTCAATGAGATGATAACTATCGATTTGGTGGAGACGACTTTGACGATCCGACTACAAACGTGCACGACGTTGCGCCTTAGCAATCGCTAAACCAACTCCGAGAGGTTATTGACCACGCCGAAGCACAATCAACCTGACCACGAAGGTCTATTCCTGCAAGCAATCGAAGAACAAGCAAGAATATGATAAAGCAATCTGAATATTGCGAATATAGATGAAGTATTGATAAAGGTGGGGATCCGTAAGCGGTCTTGGTCTGGTCGTTGGACACAAACAAAGTACACGAAGTTGCAATGGCTAACTTTTAACTAAACAAATCCCAAAGTCTAAACGATGCCCTAAGGGCTGTATATATGGAGGAAGAGGGGGGAATTTCGTGGCCCTTGGTGGAGGGGTCCGAAATCAACCCTATCTCTTGTTTCCCCACACATACGGACTCTAAAAATAGCCCATACTTATGTATTTCGAAATTACATGGGCCTGGCCCAATAATAAGGTGACGCAGCACCTAAAATAGCCTCGGGACGAAATTTATGAAGTGGCATCTTGTATATTTCGTCCAAGGCTTCATGCACCCATTATGGTGGCTTCAAAGTCCTGAAATCATCACTTGTAACTCCGTTCTTGTTCCCCTTGCGCATGCCATCATCTCCATGCTTGTTCTTGCTCCAATGTTCATCCTTCTCCAAGCTAGGCCCTTCATTTGTAAGCAAAACAAATGTATCCAATTTAGGCAGCATCATATTCTCATGAACATTAGAATCATTACCAAGAAACGAAAGTACCTGGTAATTTAGTTGGCGTGCACGAGCTCTAGTAATTGGTCTAGTATGTATAGCAGCAGGGGCTGTGGGTGTAACAATTGTATTGATGTCCTCATCACCTAGCTTGGAGAAGGATGAACATTGGAGCAAGAACAAGCATGGAGATGATGGCATGCGCAAGGGGAACAAGAACGGAGTTACAAGTGATGATTTCAGGACTTTGAAGCCACCATAATGGGTGCATGAAGCCTTGGACGAAATATACAAGATGCCACTTCATAAATTTCGTCCCGAGGCTATTTTAGGTGCTGCGTCACCTTATTTTTGGGCCAGGCCCATGTAATTTCGAAATACATAAGTATAGGCTATTTTTAGAGTCCGTATGTGTGGGGAAACAAGAGATAGGGTTGATTTCGGACCCCTCCACCAAGGGCCACGAAATTCCCCCCTCTTCCTCCATATATACAGCCCTTAGGGCATCGTTTAGACTTTGGGGTTTTGTTTAGATTAAAAGTTCGCCATAGCTGCAACTTCGCGTACTTCGTTTGTGTTCAACGACCAGACAAAGGCGTCACAGAACCCCACCTTGATCAATAAAGCTTTCATCTTATATTCGCAATATCCAGATTGCAATCTTAGTTTCTTGCTTGTTCTTCGTTTGCTCGCAGGAAACAGACCTTCGTGGTCAGGTTGATCGTGCTCCGGCGTGGTCAATAACCTCTCGGAGTTGGTTTAGCGATTGCTAAGGCGCGACGTCCTCGCACGTTCGTAGTCGGATCGTCAAAGTCGACTTCCACCAAAGCGAAATCCTCCATCTCATCGAAAGACGGGACACCTTTGCCTCTATCATTTCGGTAGGGAATGTGCCACCTTTGGGGACGAAACAATATCCATTGCCTCTTATTGCTTTCAAAAAGTTTTGAGCGTCAACATGGAACAATAAGAGTGTTGTGTTCAATTTTGGATTTTTTCGGGGTTCGTTTGGACATTTTTATACATTAACTTGGTTTTCCAAGCATTTTATGTGCATAATTCAAATTTGAACTACATGCACATTCTCAAGTGCATAAAACTGGTTGAATAGTCAAGTATGTGTCCTTGGGTGCATGCTTAGGTCCCATGCAAGAAATGGGAATGAATTTCAAACACACTGCCACCGTCACTCGGGCGCAAACATTGAGATACCTGGTTTTTAAATTCTAGTAAATCCAAAACTCATCTGAAATTCATGAAACTTGGCTTTCTATCATGGAGAGGCATCAACATGCCGTGGTAAAAAAATTGTCCCATTTTGGGCACATTTGGGTATAAGCTTCTCACAACAAGCGTGATGGCTTCGGTAGGGAACGTGCCACCTTTGGGGACGAAACAATATCCGTTGTCTCTTATTGCTTTCAAATTTTTTTGAGTGTCAACATAGAACAACAAGAGTGTTGTGTTCGATTTTGGAATTTTTCGAGGTTCGTTTGGACATTTTTATACATTAACTGGGTTTTCTAGGCATTTTATGTGCATAATCAAATTTGAACTACATGCACATTGTCCAGTGCATATAAACTGGTTGAAAAATCAAATATGTGTCCTTGGGTGCATGCTTAGGTCCCATGCAAGAAATGGGAATGAATTTCAAACACCCTGCCACCGTCACTCGGCCGCAAACATTGAGATACTTGGTTTTTAAATTCTATTAAATCCAAAACTCGTCTGAAATTCATGAAACTTGGCATGCTATCATGGAGCGGCATCAACATGCCGTGGTTAAAATTTTGTCCCATTTGGGGCAGGTTTGGGTATAAGCTTCTCACAAACCAGAGCTTCTCACAACAAGCATGATGGTTTCTGTAGGGAACGTGCCACCTTTGGGGACGAAATGATATCCGTTGCCTCTTATTGCTTTCAAAAAAATTTGAGTGTCAACATAGAACAACAAGAGTGTTGTGTTCAATTTTGGAAATTTTCGGGGTTCGTTTGGACATTTTTATACATTAACTGGGTTTTCCAGGCATTTTATGTGCATAATTCAAATTTGAACTACATGCACATTCTCCAGTGCATATAAACTGGTTGAAAAATCAAATATGTGTCCTTGGGTCCATGCTAAGGTCCCATGCAAGAAATTGGAATAAATATCAAACACCCAGCCACCGACACTCGGCCGCTAACATTGAGATACTTGGTTTTAAAATTCTAGTAAATCCAAAACATGTCTGAAATTCATGAAACTTGGCATGCTGTCATGGAGCGGCATCAACATGGCGTGGTAAAAAATTTATCCCATTTGGGGCAGGTTTGGGTATAAGCTTCTCACAAACCAGAGCTTGTCACAACAAGCGTGATGGTTTCGGTAGGGAACGTGCCACCTTTGGGGACGAAACGATATCTGTTGCCTCTTATTGCTTTCAAATTTTTTCGTGTGTCAACATAGAACAACGAGAGTGTTGTGTTCAATTTTGGAATTTTTCGGGGTCCGTTTGGACATTTTTATACATTAACTAGGTTTTCCATCTTTTATGTGCATAATTCAAATTTGAACTACATGCACATTCTCTTGTGCATATAAACTGGTTGAGAAATCAAATATGTGTCCTTGGGTGCATGCTTAGGTCCAATGCAAGAAATGGGAATGAATTTCAAACACCCTGCCACCGTCACTCGACCGCGAACATTGAGATACCTGGTTTTGAAATTCTAGTAAATCCAAAACTCGTTTGAAATTCATGAAACTTGGCATGCTATCATGGATAGGCATCAACATGCCGTGGTAAAAATTTTGTCTCATTTGTGGCAGGTTTGGGTATAAGCTTCTCACAACAAGCGTGATGGTTTCGGTAGGTGATACGTCTCCAATGTATCTATAATTTTTGATTGTTCCATGCTATTATATTATCGACCTTGGATGTTTTATATGCATTTATATGCTATTTTGTATGATTTTTGGCACTAACCTATTAACCTAGAGCCCAGTGCCAGTTTCTGTTTTTTCCTTGTTTCAGAGTATCACAGAAAAGGAAAATCAAACGGAGTCCAGTTGACCTGAAACTTCACGGAACTTATATTTGGACCAGAAGCAACCTAGAAGACTTAGAGTGCACGTCAAGGGATCAACGAGGAAGCCACGAGGCAGGGCCCCCCCCCCTGGGCGCACCCTCCACTCTCGTGGGCCCCTCGTGGCTCCCATGATGTACTTCTTCCTCCTATATATATCCATATACCCTAAAAACATCGGGGAGCACAATAGATCGGGAGTTCCACCACCAGAAGCCTCCGTAGCCACCGAAAACCAATCTAGACCCGTTCCGACACCCTGCCGGAGGGGGCAATCCCTCTCCGGTGGCCATCTTCATCATCCCGGTGCTCTCCATGATGAGGAGGGAGTAGTTCTCCCTCGGGGCTGAGGGTATGTACCAGTAGCTATGTTTTTGATCTCTCTCTCTCTCTCTCTCTCGTGTTCCTGAGGTGGTACGATCTTGATGTATCGCGAGCTTTGCTATTATATTTGGATCCTATGATGTTTCTTCCCCCCTCTACTCTCTTGTAATGGATTGAGTTTCCCCTTTGAAGTTATCTTATCAGATTGAGTCTTTAAAGATTTGAGAACACTTGATGTATGTCTTGTCGTGCGTATCTGCGGTGACAATGGGATACCACGTGATTCACTTGATGTATGTTTTGGTGATCAACTTGCGGGTTCCGCCCATGAACCTATGCATAAGGGTTGGCACATGTTTTCGTCGTGATTATCCGGTAGAAACTTTGGGCCACTCTTTGAGGTTCTATGTGTTGGTTGAATAGATGAATATGAGATTATGCGATGCATATCATATAATCATACCCACGGATACTTGAGGTGACATTGGAGTATCTAGGTGACATCAGGGTTTTGGTTGATTTGTGTCTTAAGGTGTTATTCTAGTACGAACTCTAGGGCTGTTTGTGACACTTATAGGAATAGCCCAATGGATTTATTGGAAAGAATAACTTTGAGGTGGTTTCCTACCCTACCATAATCTCTTCGTTTGTTCTCCACTATTAGTGACTTCGGAGTGACTCGTTGTTGCATGTTGAGGGATACTTATATGATCCAATTATGCTATTATTGTTGAGGGGACTTGCACTAGTGAAAGTATGAACCCTACGCCTTGTTTCAACACATTGCAATATCGTTTACGCTCACTTTTATCATTCGTTACCTTGTTGTTTTCATATTTTTAGATTACAAAAACCTTTATGTACTATCCATATACCACTTGTATCACCATCTCTTCGCTGAAATAGTGCACCTATACAACTTACCATTGTATTGGGTGTGTTGGGGACACAAGAGAATCTTCGTTATTTGGTTGCAGGGTTGTTTGAGAGAGACCATCTTCATCCTACGCCTCCCACGGATTGATAAACCTTAGGTCATCCACTTGAGGGAAATTTGCTACTGTCCTACAAACCTATGCACTTGGAGGCCCAACAACGTCTACAAGAAGAAGGTTGTGTAGTAGACATCAAGCTTGATGAGGACATCAATACAATTATTACACCCACAGCCCCTGCTGCTATAAATACTGGACCAATTACTAGAGCTCGCGCACACCAACTAAATTACCAGGTACTTTCGTTTCTTGGTAATGATTCTAATGTTCATGAGAATATGATGCTGCCTAAATTGGATACATTTGTTTTGCTTACAAATGAAGGGCCTAGCTTGGAGAAGGATGAACACTGGATTAAGAACAAGCATGGAGATGATGGCATGCGCAAGGGGAACAAGAACGGAGTTACAAGTGATGATTTCAGGACTTTGAAGCCACCATAATGGGTGCATGAAGCCTTGGACGAAATATACAAGATGCCACTTCATAAATTTCGTCCCGAGGCTATTATAGGTGCTGCATCACCTTATTATTGGGCCAGGCCCATGTAATTTCGAAATACATAAGTATAGGCTATTTTTAGAGTCCGTATGTGTGGGGAAACAAGAGATAGGGTTGATTTCAGACCCCTCCACCAAGGGTCACGAAATTCCCCCCTCTTCCTCCATATATACAGCCCGTAGGGCATCGTTTAGACTTTGGGTTTTGTTTAGATTAAAAGTTCGCCATAGCTGCAACTCCGCGTACTTCGTTTGTGTTCAACGACCAGACAAAGGCGTCACAGAACCCCACCTTGATCAATAAAGCTTTCATCTTATATTCACAATATCCAGATTGCTATCTCAGTTTCTTGCTTGTTCTTCGTTTGCTCGCAGGAAACAGACCCTCGTGGTCAGGTTGATCGTGCTCCGGCGTGGTCAATAACCTCTCGGAGTTGGTTTAGTGATTGCTAAGGCGCGACGTCCTTGCACGTTCGTAGTCGGATCGTCAAAGTCGACTTCCACCAAAGCGAAATCCATCATCTCATCGAAAGACGGGACACCTCCGCCTCTATCAAGTGGTATCAGATTTCCAGGCTGCTCGGTGAGATTTTATAGTTTTTCGTAGTTTAGATCGAGTCTGTTCTTCATACCTACAGTCCACGAAAAATCCACGAAAAAAATTAGGGTTAGTTCATCATATCCGAACCAATCTGAGCCTTTGCATAATCTTTTTAGGGTTTTGCTTTGTTGAATTTCCGGTTGCATCGTCGTGTCTAGTTGCTGGTCTTAGAGTCTAGTCTTTTAGAGTTTCGAGTTCTGGTCATAAGTTGTCACGCCGCCGCCGCACCATCATCATCGCCCCTACCATCTACCACCACCGCTTATCCGCCACCGCTTCGAATCCGTATCCATATACCACCACCGCTGTCATATACCACCACCGCTACCATCTACCACCATATATCCACCACCAATCCGAATTCTTATCATATTAGGTTTGTTTTCGAGATCCATCTAGATTCCGATTCGTGTTTCCTTGCCAGAGTAGGTTTCAGAAAAAAAATCAAAAACCACCCTCCGTTTAGGCCCAAATTTTTTCGAAAACGCATTTTTCGAAAAAAATTCTGGCTATCCTATTTTTAGGTGTTTCTGAGTGTTTTGAGACAGGTGCCGTTATAGGAAGTTTTTTTTACCCGTTTCCAGTTTTTGGGTCCGGGCAGTCGAAAAAACGAAAAAAAAATTGGTCGAAAAAATTTCGTGCCCATCCTGTCAGTTTGACCTAGGAAGAGTTTTGAGACACTCGCCATTATAGTGATTTTTCGCAAAAAAAAAGCAGCACAAAAAAAAAGAGCGCAAAAAAAAGAACGAAAAAAAACCCAGAGTGTGCTTTTCCCTTGTTTACGTGCAGCGCCGTGATTTTGTTAGTGTTCTAAGCTCGCATCTCTAGCACGGTCTAGCCTAGGACCAGCACAGTACCGTCGTTGAGCGTTTATTCAACTTTGCATCTCTGAATTGATTATTGTTGACCCTTTTTGCTACCATATTATAAGCCTTCCCAGCTCCACATACATCTACGTCGTGCGTTTGACTCTCCCTGGTAATCTCTCTATCCAAGCTTTGAGAGTTTTTGACTACAACGGTTGCCGATCACCGCCTGCTGCTGGGTAAGAACTGGTAAGAATTTGAGATTTGCTTGACGGATTTGTGACACCCACCACCACCTCTTGTTAGTAGTCTATAGGATCATATTCTTGTGTGTTTCTATTGCTGCTAACCATGCCAGGATCACAAGCCGACGAGACTGACTGGGAGAACATGACGAATAAGGATTTGCATGATAAATTTCAGCAAATGATGAGTGGACAGGTGCAGGATGTGCTAAACAGATTTGAAGAGGCCATGGAGAAGATAGATGGCATGGAGAAGACGTTCGAAACAAAGCTCGATAACAAGTTTAATGAATTGCTCGCGCGTCTTCCACCACCACCACCCGCTGCACCTAACGCACCTCTCCAACAACAACAACAACGAGTACCTCCACGTCGCGAAACAGATCTCCGCCGAGCGAGCCGTGTTCCTCTTGCGTTTGGCCAAACTGTTGGTGCTGCTGTTGATACTTCTGTGGCTCCTGCTGCTGATGCGGAGGAGGATGATTATGTGGGAGATTACGAGGATGAGGTTGCTCAAAATCAGAACTACGTGCAACCACCTGCACCACAACCACCAGGTCGTCCACATGCAAATAATCACAATGGTAGGGCTTTCCCTCAGGTACGAGATCATGACCATCTTCCTAAATTGAAATTGAATATTCCACCTTTCGAGGGTAGATATGTTCCTGATATATATCTTACTCGGGACTTAGAAACTGAACAACGATTTACATGTTTACAATATCCCGAGGAGAGACGGGTTGCCGCTGCTGTTTGTGCTTTCACTAGTTTTGCATGTGTATGGTGGTCTGAACATTGTAGATTATATCCTATTCCAACTACTTGGGCTTCTTTGAAAACTGCTATGCGTACTCGTTGGGTTCCACCATATTATCAACGTGAATTGCTTCAGAAATTGCAGCGCTTAAGACAAGGAAAAAATTATGTAGAAGAATATTATCAGGAATTACAAACTGGCATGATTAGATGTGGTATTGTTGAGGAGAATGAAGCTATGCTTGCACGTTTTCTGGGTGGATTAAATAGAGAGATTCAGACCATTCTAGACTATAAGGAGTATACTAATATCACTCGTTTATTCCATCTTGCTTGTAAAGCTGAACGTGAAGTGTAGGATCGACAAGCATTGGCGCGAACTAACTTTTCTGCAGGCCGACCTTCATCATGGACACCGCGTGCATCTTCTACTTCAACTGCACCAGCACCTCAATCAGGTGTCTCCTCCAGTCGTGATACAAGAAAACAGGCACAACCACCATTATCTGCCAAGAGCGCACCTGCTGGGCCTGCACAGAGTTCTGCTTCTTCCATGGCATCAACATGGCACACAAGTGATATTATTTGTCGTCGTTGTAAGGGAGAGGTCATTATGCGAGAGAATGCAAATCTCCGCGTGTGATGATTGCTACCGCAGATGGTGGATATGAGTCCGCTAGTGACTATGATGAGGAGACTTTGGCTCTTATTACACGTGAAGAACATGGTGGAGATGATTCTGATCATGAGACGCAATACATGGCTCCTGAAGACGCTGACAGGTATGAATGTTTAGTTGCTCAACATGTTTTGAGTGTGCAGGTCACACAAGCTGAGCAAAATCAGAGGCACAATTTGTTCCATACCAAGGGAGTTGTGAAAGAACGTTCTGTGCGCGTCATCATAGATGGAGGGAGCTGCAACAACATGGCTAGCATGGAGATGGTGGAGAAGCTTTCTCTCACCACAAGACCACATCCACATCCTTACTACATCCAATGGTTCAACAACAGCGGCAAGGTTAAGGTAACACGTACTGTTCGTGTGCATTTTAGTATCTCTACATATGCTGATTATGTTGATTGTGATGTGGTACCTATGCAAGCATGTTCCTTATTACTTGGTAGACCATGGCAATTTGATAAAAATTCTGTACACCATGGTAGAAACAATCACTATACTCTTGTTCATAAGGATAAAAATATTACTTTGCTTCCTATGACTCCTGATTCCATTTTGAAAGATGATATTAATAGAGCTAATAAAGCAAAACAGGAGACGAATAAGAGCGAAAATCAGATTGTGGCAAAAGAATTTGAGCAACAAATGAAGCCTAATAATAAACCATCTAGTGTTGCTTCTGAAATTAAATTGAAAAGTGCATGTTTATTTGCCACCAAATCTGATATTGATGAGCTAGATTTCAGCAAATCTGTTTGCCATGCTTTTGTGTGCAAAGAGGCATTATTTTCATTCGAGGACGTGCCTTCCTCTTTGCCTCCTGCTGTCACTAACATTTTGCAGGAGTTCGCTGACATCTTTCCACAAGACGTGCCACCGGGATTACCGCATATTCGAGGGATTGAGCATCAGATTGACTTAATTCCCGGTGCTTCACTGCCAAACCGTGCACCATACCGTACCAATCCAGAGGAGACGAAGGAGATTATGCGTCAAGTACAAGAGCTTCTCGACAAAGGTTATATACGTGAATCCCTTAGTCCTTGTGTTGTTCCTATTATTCTAGTGCCGAAAAAGGATGGTACATCACGTATGTGTGTTGATTGTAGAGGCATTAATAATATTACTATTCGTTATCGTCATCCTATTCCTAGGCTAGATGATATGCTTGATGAATTGAGTGGCTCTACAATATTCTCCAAAGTTGATTTGCAAAGTGGATACCATCAAATTCATATGAAATTGGGAGATGAATGGAAAACAGCATTCAAAACTAAGTTTGGATTATATGAGTGGTTAGTCATGCCTTTTGGGTTAACTAATGCACCTAGTACTTTCATGAGATTAATGAATGAAGTTTTACGTGCTTTCATTGGATGATTTGTGGTAGTTTACTTTGATGACATATTGATTTATAGCAGATCTTTGGAAGAACATTTGGAACATTTACGTGCTATTTTTATTGCTCTACGTGATGCACGTTTGTTTGGTAACCTTGGGAAGTGCACCTTTTGCACCGACCGAGTATCTTTTCTTGGTTATGTTGTTACTCCACAGGGAATTGAAGTTGATAAAGCCAAGATTGAATCTATTGAGAGTTGGCCGCAACCCAAAACGGTCACACAAGTGAGGAGTTTTCTTGGCCTCGCTGGATTCTATAGGCGTTTTGTGAGAGATTTCAGCACCATTGCTGCACCTCTCAATGAGCTTACAAAGAAAGATGTGCCTTTTCTTTGGGGTACCGCACATGAAGAAGCCTTCTCGGTATTGAAAGATAAGTTGACACATGCTCCTTTACTCCAACTTCCTGATTTTAATAAGACTTTTGAGCTTGAATGTGATGCTAGTGGAATTGGATTAGGAGGTGTGTTATTACAAGATGGCAAACCTGTTGCATACTTTTCTGAAAAATTGAGTGGGCCTAGTCTGAATTATTCTACTTATGATAAAGAATTATATGCTCTTGTTCGGACTTTAGAAATATGGCAACATTATTTATGGCCCAAAGAATTTGTTATACATTCTGATCATGAATCTTTGAAACATATTAAAAGTCAAGCTAAACTGAATCGTAGACATGCTAAATGGGTTGAATTCATTGAGACTTTCCCTTATGTCATTAAACACAAGAAGGGAAAAGAAAATGTTATTGCTGATGCATTGTCTCGTCGCTATACTATGCTTTCACAACTTGACTTCAAAATATTTGGTTTGGAGACCATCAAAGATCAATATGTGCATGATGCTGATTTTAAAGATGTAATGTAGAATTGTAAAGAAGGAAGAATGTGGAACAAGTTTTTCGTTAACGATGGATTTGTGTTTCGTGCTAACAAGCTATGCATTCCAGCTAGCTCCGTTCGTCTTTTATTTTTGCAGGAGGCGCATGGAGGAGGATTAATGGGACACTTTGGCGTGAAGAAGACGGAGGACGTACTTGCTACACATTTCTTTTGGCCAAAGATGAGACGGGATGTTGAGCGTTTTATTGCTCGCTGCACTACATGTCAAAAAGCTAAGTCACGACTCAATCCTCATGGTTTATATATGCCTTAGCCTGTACCTAGTGTTCCTTGGGAGGCTATGGACTTTGTTTTAGGTTTACCTCGAACAAAGAAGGGGAGGGATAGCATATTTGTTGTCGTGGATAGATTCTCGAAAATGGCACACTTTATACCATGTCATAAAAGCGATGATGCTGTTAATGTTGCTGATTTGTTCTTTCGTGAAATTATTCGCTTGCATGGTGTGCCAAATACTATTGTTTCAGATCGTGATACTAAATTTCTTAGCCACTTTTGGAGATGTTTATGGGCTAAGTTGGGGACTAAACTGCTTTTTAGTACTACTTGTCACCCCCAAACTGATGGACAAACTGAAGTAGTCAATAGAACGTTGTCTACTATTCTTAGGGCTGTTTTGAAGAATAATAAGAAAATATGGGAGGAATGCTTGCCTCATATTGAATTTGCTTATAATCATTCATTGCATTCTACTACTAAGATGTGCCCTTTTGAAGTTGTGTATGGTTTCCTACCTCGTGCACCTATTGATTTGTTGCCTCTTCCATCTTCGGAGAAGGTTAATTTTGATGCTAAACAACGTGCTGAATTGATTTTAAAAATGCATGAGTTAACTAAGGAAAACATTGAGCGTATGAATGCTAAATATAAACTTGCTAGAGATAAGGGTAGAAAACATGTTGTGTTTGCACCTGGAGATCTTGTTTGGTTACATTTGCGTAAGGATAGATTTCTGGATTTGCGCAAATCAAAGTTAATGCCACGTGCTGATGGTCCCTTTAAGGTGTTAGAGAAAATAAATGATAATGCATATAAACTTGAGCTGCCTGCAGATTTTGGGGTTAGTCCCACTTTTAACATTGTAGATTTGAAGCCTTATTTGGGTGAGGAAGATGAACTTCCGTCGAGGACGACTTTATTTCAAGAAGGGGAGGATGATGAGGACATCAATACAATTATTACACCCATAGCCCCTGCTGCTATAAATACTGGACCAATTACTAGAGCTCGCGCATGCCAACTAAATTACCAGGTACTTTCGTTTCTTGGTAATGATTCTAATGTTCATGAGAATATGATGCTGCCTAAATTGGATACATTTGTTTTGCTTACAAATGAAGGGCCTAGCTTGGAGAAGGATGAACATTGGATTAAGAACAAGCATGGAGATGATGGCATGCGCAAGGGGAACAAGAACGGAGTTACAAGTGATGATTTCAGGACTTTGAAGCCACCATAATGGGTGCATGAAGCCTTGGACGAAATATACAAGATGCCACTTCATAAATTTCGTCCCGAGGCTATTATAGGTGCTGCATCACCTTATTATTGGGCCAGGCCCATGTAATTTCGAAATACATAAGTATAGGCTATTTTTAGAGTCCGTATGTGTAGGGAAACAAGAGATAGGGTTGATTTCGGACCCCTCCACCAAGGGTCACGAAATTTCCCCCTCTTCCTCCATATATACAACCCTTAGGGCATCGTTTAGACTTTGGGTTTTGTTTAGATTAAAAGTTCGCCATAGCTGCAACTTCGCGTACTTCGTTTGTGTTCAACGACCAGACAAAGGCGTCACAGAACCCCACCTTGATCAATAAAGCTTTCATCTTATATTCGCAATATCTAGATTGGAATCTCAGTTTCTTGCTTGTTCTTCGTTTGCTCGCAGGAAACAGACCCTCGTGGTCAGGTTGATCGTCCTCCGGTGTGGTCAATAACCTCTCGGAGTTGGTTTAGCGATTCCTAAGGCGCGACGTCCTCACACGTTCGTAGTCGGATCGTCAAAGTCGACTTCCACCAAAGCGAAATCCATTATCTCATCGAAAGACGGGACACCTCCACCTCTATCAAAGCTCTTTTCTGGCGCCATTGCCGGGGAGGTTATTTCTTGAAGGTATATCTTTAGATCTTGCAATCGAGTCTTTTAGTTTCTTGTTTTATCACTAGTTTAGTTTATAAAAGAAAATTACAAAAAAATGGAATTAAGTTTACCTCATACGCTTCATCTTTTTAATATCTTTCATGAGTATGATGGGAAGGAAAATTGTGCCGAAGTGTTAGAATAAGAATGCATTAAAATGTTTGGCACTAAATCTTTGAATGATGAGCATGATTGCAATGTTGTTAGTATGAACTCCTTGAATATCCATGGTATTAATGATGATTGCACTAGTTATGATGAAAATGTCTTCTATAAACATGTCAATTTTTGTGGAGTGCATTGGGTTTGCAAGTACACACCAAATAGGGAAGATAGATATTGTAAGAGGCATAAGTACTTAGAAACTAAAATGTTGCAAGAAAGGCTAGATGATTGTGCTGAAAATTTAAATTTTCTTGGCCATACTTGTGAGCTTTGCGTTGAACGTGGCCATTTAACCATCCGATGCAAATTGTTTCATTATCTAATCATTTCCAAAAATTGTGATGAATTCATTTCTCTTGCACATCATAATGAACTTAGTTTTCTTATGGGTTACGAAGAAATGAAACTTATAACTAACTATCTTTCAGAATTTTGCCCGTTATAAACTTCTTGGTTTTGATCTAGAGGAAATTTATATGTATTGTGCGGTGAATTGCATTGAAAATCCTTATATTGCCAATTACATAAAGAAAAGAAAGCAAATAGAAGATGAAGAGAATACTAATGAAAGGGAAGAGACTTCCCAATACCCTCCTATTATTTCTTATGATGAATCGGGTAACGAGGAAGAGCCTCCTATTCAACCAATCTCATCAATAAGGAGCTCCAAAAATAGGATTGAACCCACACATGATGTGGTGAAGAAGAAGAAAAGAAAAAGGAAGAGAGGTAAAAAGATATCTCTCCCAAATAATGCTGCTCCTATTACTAGTGTGCCTCATGAAAATATAATTGTGGAAGATAATGATACTTCTTATGATCTTGAAAATATTTTTGGCACTTGCTTGGAAGAATATGATAATTGCTATACTATTGGTGCTATCCATACTATTAATGATGAGAGTGATTATGCTTATGATATGAAAAGGCCCAAGCTTGGGGATGCTATGTTTGATGAAGATGATGTTTTTGAGAATATATTTGCTGCAATTAACGTTTGTCCCAAGCTTGGGGATGCTACGTTTAATGAAGATGATATTTTTAGTCTCCCAAGTTCTGATATGCAAATTTATAATAATGATAGCATGCCTCCTACCTATGATGATTATTGTGATGATACTTATGCTATAAAAAGTAGTGATTATATTTATAAAACTTGTCATGATTATGGTTACCCCTTCTCTGAACATTAATTTTTTAATGTGGAAACAATTTATAGTATTCGAGTTTCTTATGATGCTCCCACTATTATTCATGAGAAGATATTTGCTTATGTGGAGAGTAATAAAATTTCTATGCTTGTAGATCATGAAAATAATGCTTTAGGTGCTGGTTATATTGTTGAATTCATTAATGATGCTACTGAAAATTATTATGAGGGAGGAATATATGCTTCTAGGAATTGCAATAATATCAAGTTTCCTCTCTATGTGCTAAAAGTTTTGAAGTTATGCTTGTGTTTGCCTTCCTATGCTAGTTGATTATTGTTCCCATGAGTTGTTTGCTCACAAAATCCCTATGCATAGGAAGTGGGTTAGAATTAAATGTGTTATTCATATTCTTCATGATGCTCTCTTTATATAACAATTCTTATCTTTTATGTGAGCATCATTGAAATCATCATGCCTAGCTAAGGGCGTTAAACGATAGCGCTTGTTGGGAGGCAACCCAACTTTATTTTTGTTCCTTGATTTTTGTTCCTGTTTAGTAATAAATTAATCATCTAGCCTCTATTTATATGTGGTTTTATGTGTTTAATTAGTGTTTGTGCCAAGTAGAACCTTTGGGAAGACTTGGGGAAAGTCTTTGCGATCATGCTGTAAAAAACAGAAACTTTAGTGCTCACGAGAATTCCTTCCATTTTTATTTGGAGAGTGTTATTTAGTTAATTCTTTTTGCATATGATTAATAGATAAATTCCTCACGTCCATAAATTTATTTGAGAATTTTATGAATTCCATAAGTATACGTTTGATCCAGATTACTACAGACCGTTCTGTTTTTGCAGATTCTGTTTTCACTGTGCTGTTTGCTTATTTTGATGAATCTATAAGTAGGATCGGAGGGTATGAACCATAGAGAAGTTGGAATACAGTAGATATTACACCAATATGAATTTATAATGAGTTAATTACAGTACCTTATGATGGTGATTTTGTTTCTTATACTAACGGAGCTTACGAGTTTTCTATTAAGTTTTGTGTTGTGAAGTTTTCAAGTTTTGGGTAAAGATTTGATGCACTATGGAATAAGGAGTGGAAAGAGCCTAAGCTTGGGGATGCCCAAGGCACCCCAAGGTAATATTCAAGGACAACCAAGAGCCTAAGCTTGGGGATGCCCCGGAAGGCATCTCCTCTTTCATCTTCGTTCATCGGTAACTTTACTTGGAGCTATATTTTTATTCGCCACATGATATGTGTTTTGCTTGGAGAGTCATCTTATTTTCTTTTGTTTTGCTTGCTTGCTGTTTTGCTTGCTGTTTGAATAAAATAACAAGATCTGAAATTCTTAAATGTTAGAGAGTCTTCATATAGTTGCCTAATTATTCGACTACTCATTGATCTTCACTTATATCTTTCGGAGTAGTTTGTTGTTGCTCTAGTGCTTCACTTATATCTTTTTAGAGCACGGTGGTGGTTTTATTTTATAGAAATAGATGAACTCTCATGCGTCACTTATATTATTTTGAGAGTCCTAAACAGCATGGTAATTTGCTTGGGTTATGAATTTAGTCCTAATATGATAGGCATCCAAGTGGGATATAATAAAAACTTTCATATAAAGTGCATTGAATACTAAGAGAAGTTTGATACTTGATACTTGTTTTGAGATATGGGGATGGTGATATTAGAGTCATGCTAGTTGAGTAGTTGTGAATTTGAGAAATACTTGTGTTAAAGTTTGTGATTCCCGTAGCATGCACGTATGGTGAACCGTTATGTGACGAAGTCGGAGCATGATTTATTTATTGATTGTCTTCCTTATGAGTGGCGGTCGGGGACGAGCGATGGTCTTTTCCTACCAATCTATCCCCCTAGGAGCATGCATGTAATACTTTGTTTTGAGAACTAATAAATTTTTGCAATAAGTATGTGAGTTCTTTATAACTAATGTTGAGTCCATGGATTATACACACTCTCACCCATCCACCATAGCTAGCCTCTCTAATACCGCGCACCTTTCGCCGGTATCATACACCCACCATATACCTTCCTCAAAACATCCACCATACCTACCTATCATGACATTTCCATAGCCATTCCGAGATATATTGCCATGCAACTTACCACCGTTCCGTTTATTATGACACACTTCATCATTGTCATATTGCTTTGCATGATCATGTAGTTGACATTGTATTTGTGGCAAAGCCACAGTTCATCATTCTTTCATACATGTCACTCTTGAGTCATTGCACATCCTAGTACACTGCCGTAGGCATTCATATAGAGACATATCTTGTTGTAAGTATCGAGTTGTAATTCTTGAGTTGTAAGTAAATAAAAGTGTGATGATCATCATTATTAGAGCATTGTCCCAGTGAGGAAAGGATGATGAAGACCATGATTCCCCCACAAGTCGGGATGAGACTCCGGACGAAAAAAATAATAATAAAAGAGGCCAAAGAAGCCCAAATAAAAAAAGAGAAAAAAGAGGCCATAAAAAAGAGAAAGGCCCAAATAAAAAAATAAAAAATGAGAGAAAAAGAGAGAAGGGACAATGCTACTATCCTTTTACCACACTTGTGCTTCGAAGTAGCACCATGATCTTCATGATAGAGAGTCTCCTATGTTGTCACTTTCATATACTAGTGGGAATTTTACATTATAGAACTTGGCTTGTATATTCCAATGATGGGCTTCCTCAAAATGCCCTAGGTCTACGTGAGCAAGCAAGTTGGATGTACACCTACTACTTTCTTTTGATTGAGCTTTCATACACTTATAGCTCTAGTGCATCCGTCGCATGGCAATCCCTACTCACTCACATTGAATCTATTGACGGGCATCTCCATAGCCCGTTGATACGCCTAGTCGATGTGAGACTATCTTCTCCCTTTTTGTATTCTCCACAACCACCATTCTATTCCACTTATAGTGCTATGTCCATGGCTCACGCTCATGTATTGCGTGAAGATTGAAATTTTTTGAGAACATCAAAAGTATGAAACAATTGCTTGGCTTGTCATCGGGGTTGTGCATGATTTAAATACTTTGTGTGGTGAAGATAGAGCATAGCCAGACTATATGATTTTGTAGGGATAGATTTCTTTGGCCATGTTATTTTGAGAAGACATGATTACTTGGTTAGTATGCTTGAAGTATTATTATTTTTATGTCAATATTAAACTTTTGCCTTGAATCTTATGGATCTGAATATTCTTGCCACAATAAAGAAGAATTACTTAGAGAAATATTTTAGGTAGCATTCCACATCAAAAATTCTGTTTTTATCATTTACCAACTCGAGGACGAGCAGGAAATAAGCTTGGAGATGCTGATACGTCTCCAACGTATCTATAATTTTTGATTGTTCCATGCTATTATATTATCAACCTTGGATGTTTTATATGCATTTATATGATATTTTATATGATTTTTGGGACTAACCTATTAACCTAGAGCCCTGTGCCAGTTTCTGTTTTTTCTCTTGTTTTAGAGTATCGCAGAAAAGGAAAATCAAACGAAGTCCAATTGACCTGAAACTTCACATAACTTATTTTTGGACCAGAAGCAACCCAGAAGACTTGGAGTGCACGTCAGGGGATCAACGAGGAAGCCACGAGGCAGGGGGGCGCACCCACCCCCTGGGTGTGCCCTCCACCCTCGTGGGCCCCTCGTGGCTCCCCTGATGTACTTCCTCATATATATATATATATATATATATATATATATATATATATATATCCATATCCATATACCCTAAAAACATCGGGGAGCACAATAGATCGGGAGTTCCGCCGCCAGAAGCCACCGTAGCCACCGAAAACCAATCTAGACCCGTTCCGGCACCCTGCCGGATCCCTCTTCGGTGGCCATCTTCATCATCCCGGTGCTCTCCATGACGAGGAGGGAGTAGTTCTCCCTCGGGGATGAGGGTATTGACCAGTAGCTATGTGTTTGATCTCTCTCTCTCTCTCTCGTGTTCTTGAGGTGGTACGATCTTGATGTATCGCAAGCTTTGCTATTATATTTGGATCCTATGATGTTTCTTCCCCCTTCTACTCTCTTGTAATGGATTGAGTTTCCCCTTTGAACTTATCTTATCGAATTGAGTCTTTAAAGATTTGAGAACACTCGATGTATGTCTTGCCATGCGTATCTGCGGTGACAATGGGATACCACGTGATTCACTTGATGTATGTTTTGGTGATCAACTTGCGGGTTCCGCCCATGAACCTATGCATAGGGGCTGGCACATGTTTTCGTCATAATTCTCCGGTAGAAACTTTGGGGCACTCTTTGAGGTTCTATGTGTTGGTTGAATAGATGAATCTGAGATTGTGTGATGCATATCATATAATCATACCCACGGATACTTGAGGTGACATTGAAGTATCTATGTGACATTAGGGTTTTGGTTGATTTGTGTCTTAAGGTGTTATTCTAGTACGAACTCTAGGGTTGTTTGTGACACTTATAGGAATAGCCCAACAAATTGATTGGAAAGAATAACTTTGAGGTGGTTTCGTACCATACCTTAATCTCTTCGTTTGTTCTCCGCTACTAGTGACTTTGGAGTGACTCGTTGTTGCATGTTGAGGGATAGTTATATGATCCAGTTATGCTATTATTGTTGAGGGAACTTGCACTAGTGAAAGTATGAACCCTAGGCCTTGTTTCAACAAATTGCAATACCGTTTACGCTCACTTTTATCATTTTTTACCTTGCTGTTTTCATATTTTCAGATTACAAAAACCTTTATCTACCATCCATATATCACTTGTATCACCATCTCTTCGCCGAACTAGTGCACCGATACAACTTACCATTGTATTGGTTGTGTAGGGGACACAAGAGACTCTTTATTATTTGGTTGTAGGGTTGTTTGAGAGAGACCATCTTCATCGTACGCCTCCCATGGATTGATAAACCTTAGGCCATCCACTTGAGGGAAATTTGCTACTGTCGTACAAACCTCTGCACTTGGAGGCCCAACGACGTCTACAAGAAGAAGGTTGTGTAGTAGACATCAGTAGGCAAAGTGCCACCTTTGGGGACGAAACGATATCCGTTGCCTCTTATTGCTTTGAAATTTTTTCTAGTGTCAACATAGAACAACAAGAGTGTTGTGTTCAATTTTGGAATTTTTAGAGGTTCGTTTGGACATTTCTATACATTAACTAGGTTTTCCAAGCATTTTATGTGCATAATTCAAATTTAAACTACATGCACATTTTCCAGTGCATATAAACTGGTTGAAAAATCAAATATGTGTCCTTGGGTGCATGCTTAGGTCCCATGCAAGAAATGGAAATGAATGTCAACCACCCTGCCACCGTCACTCGGCCGCAAACATTGAAATACTTGGTTTTTAAATTCTAGTAAATCCAAAACTCGTCTGAAATTCATGACACTTGGCATGCTATCATGGAGCGGCATCAACATGCCGTGATAAATTTTTTGTCCCATTTGGGGCAGGTTTGGGCATAAGCTTCTCACAAACCAGAGCTTCTCACAACAAGTGTGATGGATTCGGTAGGGAACATGCCACCTTTGGGGACGAAACGATATTCATTGCCTCTTATTGCTTTCAAAAAAATTCGACTGTCAACATAGAACAACAAGAGTGTTGTGTTCAATTTTGGAATTTTTTGGTGTTCGTTTGGACATTTTTATACATTAACTGGGTTTTCCAGGCATTTTATGTGCATAATTCAAATTTGAACTACACGCACATTCTCGAGTGCATATAAACTGGTTGAAAAATCAAATATGTTTCCTTGGGTGCATGCTTAGGTCCCATGCAAGAAATGGCAATGAATTTCAAACACCCAGCCACCGTCACTCGGCCGCACATATTGACATACCTGGTTTTAAAATTCTAGTAAATCCAAAACTCGTCTGAAATTCATGAAACTTGGCAAGCTATCATGAAGCGGCATCAACATGCCGTGGTAAATTTTTTGTCCCACTTGGGGCAGCTTTGGGTATAAGCTTCTCACAAACCAGAGCTTCTCCCAACAAGCGTGATGGTTTCGGTTGGTAACGTGCCACCTTTGGGGACGAAACGATATCCGTTGCCTCTTATTGCTTTCAAAAAATTTCGAGCATCAACATAGAACAACAAGAGTGTTGTGTTCAATTTGGGATTTCTTTTCGGGGTTCGTTTGGACATTTTTATACATTAACTTGGTTTTCTAGGCATTTTATGTGCATAATTCAAATTTGAACTATATGCACATTCTCTAGTGCATATAAAATGGTTGAAAAATCAAATATGTGTCCTTGTGTGCATGCTTAGATCCCATGCAAGAAATGGGAATGAATTTCAAACTCACCGCCACCGTCATTCGGCCGCAAACATTAAGATACCTTGTTTTTAAATTCTAGTAAATCCAAAACTCATCTTGTCGGGGAAACTGATCCACGAACACCTATGGGGCCGGCGGACCGAGCTCTTTTCCGTTCGGCGGGGGGCGGAGATCACACGAAGAGCAGATCGAGGCGAAGCACACGAGCAGTTTACCCAGCTTCGGAGCTCTCCGGAGAGATAACACTCCTATTGCTGCTTGTTTGATTATTTGGTGTTCTTGCTCCAGAGAGAGAGCGTAGTGTTTTTCTGGGTTCCGAACCAGTCGAACCTTGCGAACCCCCTCTACGTTGCGCATGGACCTCCTTTTATACGCTAAAGGGGTCACCGACAGGTGGCAACGCAGAGAAGGGCACAAATGTAAAAAGTGAGGTGGTTGGTACAGTTACTTGTACAGTGCACCCTACCTAACCCTGACGGCAGGGGACAAGGGCATTAAATGCCCGTCTGAGACTCCCAAGCAGTGCAGAAAAGGACCGTTAGGGGCGCCACCATTCGCCACGATGGCGATCTTGTTAGCTTCGCATGCCACTGTGCACCGCTGGCTGCACAGCCTCCCGCCACGCGCGCCTGGAGAGCCCCCCAGAGCGACACGTTGGTGGATGCGCTGGAGCGCAGGAACAGAGTGGCCGCCTGCCGCGGCAAGCGCCTTGCCGCTGTTGTTGTCTTGTCGGGTCCGGACGCTTGTCGCTCACCGGGCCTCGAGGTACCTTGGTTGGTCTTCCCGGCAAGCTCCTCTTGTCGGGGCCTTGTTGCCTTGCCGGAGCGCGTGGCGCGTCGCGGCAAGTTCCTTGGAGTGCCTCGGTTGGCCTTCCCGGCAAGCTCCTCTTGCCGGGGCCTTGTCTCCTGAGCTTAAATACTTTGTTCTTGAATGGCTCCAAGGGAACCACGGAGGATCTTGGCGTTCGCCCGGCAAGCCTTGCCGCGGGGTGCTGCAACTACCCGTGCACAAGTTCGGGGTACTAGGGTACCCCTATTCTAGTACACCGACACGTCTGAAAATCATGAAAGTTGGCATTCTATCATGGAGAGGCATCAACATGTCGTGGTAAATTTTTCATCCCATTTGGG
This sequence comes from Triticum aestivum, assembly GCF_018294505.1. Taxonomy (NCBI): domain Eukaryota; kingdom Viridiplantae; phylum Streptophyta; class Magnoliopsida; order Poales; family Poaceae; genus Triticum; species Triticum aestivum. Next base: position 369,466,735 of record NC_057812.1, on the reverse strand, counting down.
GCAGGTTTGGGTATAAGCTTCTCACAACAAGCGTGACGGTTTCGGTAGGGAACGTGCCACCTTTGGGGACGAAACGATATTCGTTGCCTCTTATTGCTTTCAAAAAATTTCAAGTGTCAACATAGAACAACAAGAGTGTTGTGTTCAATTTGGAATTTTTCGAGGTTTGTTTGACATTTTTATACAATAACTTGGTTTTCCAGGCATTTTATGTGCATAATTCAAATTTGAACTACATGCACATTCTCCAGGGCATAGAAACTGGTTAAAAAATCAAATATGTGTCCTTGGGTGCATGCTTAGGTCCCATGCAAGATATGGCAATGAATTTCAAACACCCTGCCACCGTCACTCGGTCACAAACATTGAGATACTTGGTTTTTAAATTCTAGTAAATCCAAAAATCATCTGAAATTAATGAAACTTGGCGTGCTATCATGGAGCGGCATCAACATGTCGTGGTAAAAATTTTGTCCCATTTGGGGCAGGTTTGGGTATAAGCTTCTCACAAACCAGAGCTTCTCACAACTACCGTGATGGATTCGGTAGGGAACGTGCCACCATTGGGGACGAAACGATATCCGTTGCCTCTTATTGCTTTCAAAATTTTTTGTGTGGCAACATAGAACAACACGAGTGTTGTGTTCAATTTTGGAATTTTTAGAGGTTTGTTTGGACATTTTTATATATTAACTGGGTTTTCCAGGCATTTTATGTGCATAATTCAAATTTGAACTACATGCACATTCTCCAGTGCATATAAACTGGGTGAAAAATTAAATATGTGACCTTGGGTGCATGCTTAGGTCCCATGCAAGAAATGGCAATGAATTTCAAACACCCTGCCACCGTCACTCGGCCGCAAACATTGAGATACCTGGTTTTTAAATTCTAGTAAATCCAAAACTCGTCTGAAATTCATGAAACTTGGCATGCTATCATGGAGCGGCATCAACATGCCGTGGTAAAATTTTTGTCCCATTAGGGGCAGGTTTGGGTATAAGCTTATCACAAACCAGACCTTCTCACAATAAGCGTTATGGTTTCGGTAGGGAACGTGCCACCTTTGGGGACAAAACGATATCTGTTGCCACTTATTGCTTTAAAAAAATTTCAAGTGTCAACATAGAACAACAAGAGTGTTGTGTTCAATTTTGGATTTTTTTTCGGGATTCGTTTGGACATTATATACATTAACTGGGTTTTCCAGGCATTTTATGTGCATAATTCAAATTTGAACTACATGCACATTCTCCAGTGCATACAAACTGGTTGAAAAGTCAAATATGTGTCCTTGGTTGCATGCTTAGGTCCCATGCAAGAAATGGGAATGAATTTCAAACACCCAGCCACCGTCACTCGGCCGCACATATTGAGATACCTGGTTTTTAAATTCTAGTAAATCCAAAATTCGTCTGAAATTCATGAAACTTGGCATGCTATCATGCAGCGGAATCAACATGGCGTGGTAAAATTTTGGTCCCATTTGGCGCAGGTTTGGGTATAAGCTTCTCAGAAACCAGAGCGTCTCACAACAAGCGTGATGGTTTCGGTAGGGAACGTGCCACCTTCGGGGACGAAACGATATCCGTTGCCTCTTATTGCTTTCAAAAACTTTCGAGCGTCAACATAGAACAACAAGAGTGTTGTGTTCAATTTTGGATTTTTCTGGGGTTCGTTTGGACATTTTTATACATTAACTTGGTTTTCCAGGCATTTTATGTTCATAATTCAAATTTGAACTACATGCACATGCTCCAGTGCATATAAACTGGTTGAAAAGTCAAATATGTGTCCTTGGTTACATCCTTAGGTCCCATGCAAGAAATGGGAATGAATTTCAAACACCTAGCCACCGTCACTCGGCCGCACATATTGAGATACCTGGTTTTTAAATTCTAGTAAATCCAAAACTCGTCTGAAATTCATGAAACTTGGCATGCTATCATGCCGCGGCATCAACATGCCGTGGTAAAAATTTTGTCCCATTTTGGGGCAGGTTTGGGTATAAGCTTCCCACAAACCAGAGCTTCTCACAACAAGCGTGATGGTTTCGGTAGGGAACGTGCCACCTTTGGGGACGAAGCGATATTCGTTGCCTCTTATTGCTTTCAAAATTTTCTGACTGTCAACATACAACAACAAGAGTGTTGTGCTCAATTTTGGAATTTTTGGGGGTTCATTTGGACATTTTTATACATTAAATGGATTTTCTAGGCATTTTATGTGCATAATTCAAATTTCAACTACATGCACATTCTCTGGTGCATATAAACTGGTTGAAAAGTCAAATATGTGTCCTTGGTTGCATGCTTAGGTCCCATGCAAGAAATGGGAATGAATTTCAAACACCCAGCCACCGTCACTCGGCCGCACATATTGAGATACCTGGTTTTTAAATTCTAGTAAATCCAAAACTCGTCTGAAATTCATGAAACTTGGCATGCTATCATGCAGCGGCATCAACATGCAGTGGTAAAATTTTTGTCCCATTTGGGGCAGGTTTGGGTATAAGCTTCCCACAAACCAGAGCTTCTCACGACAAGTGTGATGGTTTCGGTAGGGAACGTGCCACCTTTGGGGACAAAACGATATCCGTTGCCTCTTATTGCTTTCAAAAAATTTCGAGCGTCAACATAGAACAACAAGAGTGTTGTGTTCAATTTTGGATTTTTTTCGGGGTTCATTTGGACATTTTTATACATTAACTTGGTTTTCCAGACATTTTATGTGCATAATTAAAATTTGAATTACATGCACATGCTCCAGTGCATATAAACTGGTTTAAAAATCAAATATGTGTCCTTGGTTGCATGCTTAGGTCCCATGCAAGAAATGGGAATGAATTTCAAACACGCTGCCACCGTCACTCGGTCGCAAACATTGAGATACTTGTGTTTTAAATTCTAGTAAATCCAAAACTTGTCTGAAATTAATTAAACTTGGCGTGCTATCATGGAGCGGCATCAACATGCCGTGGTAAATTTTTTGTCCCATTTGGGGCAGGTTTGGGTGTAAGCTTCTCACAAAGCAGAGCTTCTCACAACAAGCGTGATGGATTTGGTAGGGAACGTGCCAGCTTTGGGGACGAAACAATATCCATTGCCTCTTATTGCTTTCAAAAAATTTCAAGTGTCAACATAGAACAACAAGAGTGTTGTGTTCAATTTTGGATATTTTCGGGATTCGTTTGGACATTTTTATACATTAATTGGGTTTTCCAGGCTTTTTATGTGCATAATTCCAATTTGAACTACATGCACATTCTCCAGTGCATATAAACTGGTTGAAAAATCAAATATGTGTCCTTGGGTGCATGCTCAGGTCCCATGCAAGAAATGGGAATGAATTTCAAACACCCTCCCACCGTCACTCGGCTGCAAACATTGAGATACTTGGTTTTGAAATTCTAGTAAATCCAACACTAGTCTGAAATTCATGAAACTTGGCATGCTATCATGGAGTGGCATCAACATGCGGTGGTAAAAGTTTTGTCCCATTTGGGACAGGTTTGGGTATAAGCTTCTCACAAACCAGAGCTTCTCACCACATGCGTGATGGTTTCGGTAGGGAATGTGCCACCTTTGGGGATGAAACGATATCCGTTGGCTTTTATTGCTTTCAAAAAAATTCGTGTGTCAACATAGAACAACAAGAGTGTTGTGTTCAATTTTCGAATTTTTAGAGGTCCGTTTGGATATTTTTATACGTTAACTAGGTTTTCCAGGCATTTTATGTGCATAATTCAAAATTGAACTACATGCACATTCTCCAATCCATATAAACTGGTTGAAAAATTAAATATGTCACCTTGGGTGCATGCTTATGTCCAATGCAAGAAATGACAATGAATTTCAAACACCTTGCCACCGTCACTCGGCCGCAAACATTGAGATACCTGGTTTTTAAATTCTTGTAAATCCAAAACTCGTCTAAAATTCATGAAACTTGGCATGCTATCATGGAGCGGCATCAACATGTCATGGTAAATATTTTGTCCCATTTGGGGCAGGTTTGGGTATAAGCTTCTCACAACAAGCGTTATGGTTTCGGTAGGGAACGTGCCACCTTTGGGGACGAAACAATATTCGTTGCCTCTTATTGCTTTCAAAAATTTTCAAGTGTCAACATAGAACAACAAGAGTGTTGTGTTCAATTTTGGATTTTTTTCGGGATTCGTTTGGACATTTTTATACATTAACTGGGCAGAGTAGCAATCACACACTTTTACAATGAGTCTCTCAGAAGAGAACTTATTACAATAAATATGGCTTAAGGCCATCTAATAACGATAACAGCGGAAGGCTTGGAAGATAAGTGAGCCCATCAACTCCAACGGCATCACTGAGTATAGAACCACGACCTAAAAACTCCTTAATCGTCGTCTGAAAAGTCTGCAACATTAACGTTGCAGCCCGAAATGGGCCAGCACATGGAATATGCTGCCAATGTAACACATAGAGAGTAATGGAATGAAACAACTATACTATATGCATATTTGGCTGGTGGAAAGCTCTATGGTTACAGTTTTGCGTAAAGCCAATTTTTCCCTACTTCAAAGTAATAAATTTAATTACTATCAAGGTAGTTGTTAAACATTGAGAATGGTTGACAGCATTCTCAATCCCAATTAAGCATCATCATTAAACATACCCAACAAAATTAATTTAGAGTAACATGTTGAGATTCACATGATAATCCAGGTACTAGATACTCAAGATGTCCATAACCGGGGACACGGCTAATCATGATTAGTTTATTACACTCTGCAGAGGTTTGCGCACTTTTCCCCACAAGACTCGATCACCTTCGTTTGGTTTCTCGCACTACATGGTGTTTGAGAAGACGGATGACCGAGACATAGTCTTTCAGAAGCGCTAGCACCTTATGACCGGGTAGACCGTACCACCTACATCCTCTACATCTGCTAGTCTACCACTCTAAGAGTTCGCACGACTTAGTTAGCTATGCTAGAGCCCATAATAGCTTGTGGCTGCACACGGAAGTTTCTAGTATGAATAGTCTCATGATCCCTTTGAGCCTGGGTGGCGGTCCAAAAGAAAACAGGCAAGTCCTGGAATACCCAGGTGCCTCAATCCACCCAGATGTGTGTTTAAGTTGCCACCTTAGATAAACCATTAATTAACAAAACTCACATCTGTCATGGATTTCACTCACCCAATCCACCTCTACTAGCATAGCATGGCATAATAAGCAAACGTAGAAGTAACTCCCAAAGGTTTGATAATAAACAGGTAATAGGTACTACCTCATCAACTTCCCATCCCACAATTTAATTAGATCCTAACCATGCAATGTGTGAGGATTGATCTAATGCAATAAAACTGGGTAGTAGAAAAGGTATGATCAAAGTGTTACTTGCCTTGCTGATGATCCGGGAAACCTAGCGATTCGAAGTAACAAGTGGCGCACTCCGGGTATTCTATCGCAGACAAACAAACAAGCATACAATAAGTACTCATCTAATGCATAGGTAAAACTCAAATAAGAGATCTAACCAGAAGGTTCAACTTAAGAACTCCGGTTGGCAAAAAGAATCAAATCGAATGAAGCAACGAAAGTCAAACGGCGAAAGAAAACAACTTCGTTCTACTAATCTGGATCTAGGGCAAATTTTACAGTAGAAAAATCTTGTTTAAGTTGGTTAAACGGATAGAGGGTTTCGAGACGAAACTCTAGGCGCTTGAATCGCCTGATTCTGATAAACGAGCGAAAAGTTATACTAAAACGAAAATCGGATCAGGAATCACGATCAGAAAAATCGCGGATTTAATCCGAGAAAAAGAAAAACGACGAACGTTCGCTAGAACGAACGAATGGACGAACACTCACTAATTAAATAAACCGGAAAAACTGATCTATTTAAAAAACCGAATCTAAAAAACCGACAGAAAAACCGAACGGATTTTTGAAAAAAATAAAAAAAACGGCGCGGATTTCGAGGCGACGGCGAATCTCGGCGAGCGTGCGGCGGCGGCGAGGTGGCGCGGCGGCGGGGCGCGGCAGCAGCAGCAGTGGCGGCTGGGGGCTGGGGGCGGCTCGGGCTAGGGTTAGCTTTGGCTGGGCCTCCCCCCGGCTTAAATAGCCTAACGGGCCGGGAGTCCTAGTCGGACACGGCCCTAGGTCGGTTCGTTTTTTTATGCGCAGAAGAAAAATAAAATTAAATACTAAACGGACTCCAAAAATTCCAAATTAAATTTTCACGGGCTTCTAACTTCAAGCCGCACAAGGTGGACATTTATTTGGGACCTAAATGCAATTTTGAAAAACGCACATTTTTCCTAAATTCAAATAAAACACCGAAAAACTCTGAAATAAAAACTTATTTGATTTTATTATTAAATCCTCAATATTTGTTTACTTTAGGAAAGTCATTTTATTCCCTCTCTCATATTTTTGTAATAGAAATAATTGATGATAAAATAAATCAAATCAAATGATCCTATTCTCAAAATTTGAGAAAACTCAAATATGAAAATAACGAAATCCCCAACTCTCTCCGTGGGTCATTGAGTTGCGTAGAATTTCTAGGATCAACCAAAATGCAAAAAAATGATATGCAATGATGATCTAATGTATAACATTCCAAATTGAAAATTTGGGATGTTACAAACCTACCCCCTTACGATGAATCTCGTCCTCGAGATTCGGGTTGGCTAGAAAATAGGTGAGGGTGGTCCTTGAGCAAATCTTCCTCTCATTCCCAGGTGGCTTCATCCTCTGTGTGGTGGCTCCACTGAACTTTGCAAAACTTGATAACCTTGCTGCAGGTAACTCGGCTGGCAAACTCGAGGATCTTAATTGGTTTCTCCTCGTACGTCAAATCGTTATCCAACTGAATAGTTTCCAAAGGCACTGTGTCTCTCAACGGTATGTCAGCCATCTCCGTGTGACATTTCTTTAACTGAGAAACGTGGAACACATCATGAACTCCTGACAATCCTTCAGGCAATTCCAACTTGTAGGCCACTTCTCCCATATGCTCCAAAACTCGATATGGTCCTACAAATCGTGGCGCTAACTTCCCTTTAACTCCAAAACGCTTTGTTCCCCGAAGTGGAGATACTCGAAGATAAGCTCTATCTCCGACTTCGTAAACTGTCTCCTTGCGTTTAGAATCTGCATAACTTTTCTGTCTGGACTGGGCTACCTTGAGCCTATCGCGAATCAACTTCACCTTCTGTTCAGACTCTTTAATCAAGTCAGGTCCAAACAACTGGCGGTCTCCAACTTCGTCCCACGATAACGGTGTCCTGCACCTCCTTCCGTACAATGCTTCGAAAGGGGCCATCTTTAAACTGGTTTGGTAACTGTTGTTGTAAGAGAATTCTGCATATGGCAAATTATCGTCCCAACTAGATCCATAATCTAGCGCACAAGCTCTCAGCATATCCTCCAAAATCTGATTGACTCTCTTGGTCTGTCCATCTATCTGTGGATGAAAAGCTGTACTGAATTCTAGCCTGGTACCCAAAGTTTCGTGCAACTGCTTCCAGAACTTTGAGGTAAACTGGGTTCCTCTATCTGATACGATACTCCTTGGAACTCCATGCAGACATACGATCCTGGTCATGTATATCTTTGCCAACTTAGCACTGGTGTAAGTGGTCTTTACTGGGATGAAATGAGCTACTTTCGTCAATCGATCGACTACAACCCAAATCGAGTCATAGCCTGAACGAGTCCTGGGTAATCCCGTGATAAAATCCATGCCTAGCTTATCCCACTTCCATTCGGGTATCGGCAATGGTTGTAACAATCCTGCTGGCTTCTGATGCTCTGCCTTTACTCTCTGACATACATCACAAACTGCTACATACTCCGCAATATCCTTCTTCATTCCAGTCCACCAGAAAATATCCTTCAGATCCAAATACATCTTGGTATTTCCTGGGTGAATTGAATATGGTGAATCGTGTGCCTCTTGCAAAATCAACTTCCTGATCTCCAGGTTATTGGGTACGTAAACGCGGTCTTCAAACCATAGGGTGTCGTGCTCATCCTCACGAAATCCTTTAGCTTTTCCTTTGCTCAGTTTCTCCTTTATAGCGGCAATCTCTTTGTCAGTTTTCTGAGCTTCCCTGATTCTATCCATCAAAGTTGACTGAATCTCCAATGCTGCTACATAGCCTCTCGGAACTATTTCCACACATAGTTCACGAAGATTTTCTGCTAACTCCTTGGGTATTTCTCCCGTCATTAACGTATTGACATGGCTCTTATGGCTTAATGCGCCAGCTACTACATTAGCCTTTCCGGGGTGATAATGCAATTTCATATCATAATCCTTGATGAGCTCCAACCATCTCCTTTGTCTGAGATTCAACTCCTTCTGGGTGAAAATGTACTTCAAACTCTTATGATCCGTGTACACCTCACATTGGTTTCCAATGAGGAAATGCCTCCATGTTTTCAAAGCATGCACTACGGCTGCTAACTCCAAATCATGCGTGGCATAATTCAACTCATGAGGCTTCAGTTGTCTTGAGGCATATGAAACAACTATCCCTTCCTGCATAAGCACGGCTCCAAGTCCTCGACGTGAAGCGTCGCAATACACCTCATAATCTTTGGTCTGGTCTGGCAAAATCAACACTGGTGAGGTAACCAAGCATTTCCAGGCGAGGTTACTAACATGGGTGACCTAAGGGCTTGGGTTTATAGGTTATACTTATCCACAAATCCCCTTGAGATGTATGAATGCGATGCACCAGTATCAAAAAGAACGAGTACAGTAAATGACTTAACCAAAAACTTACCTATTACTGCATCGGGCTGTGCTTCAACCTCCTCCACGCTAACGTGGTTCACCTGTCCCCTGTTGAAAGGGTTCGGCTTCTTTCCAGAACTTCCATTGCCATTTTGGCCTTCAGGACATTCATTGGCATAATGTACGGTCTTCTGACACTTAAAGCAAGTGACTTGGCTTAGGTCCTTCTTGGCTGGGGTTGATGGGTTGGTGCGGTTCTGGCCGTTGCTTCCTCCATTGCCATTACCATTCTTGGTGCCATTGTGATTGTGCGAGCTACCTCCTCCATGGGTATGCTGAAAATGTCCTCCCGGTCTAGGGGTAAAACATGGCTTCTGTTGAGCTCCTGAATTGTACTTTCCTTGTCCATACTTCCTCTTGCGATTCTCAATTTGCTGCTGCTTCCCTTCTATCATAAGAGCACGATCTACCAACTCCTGGTAGTTGTTGAAGGTTGCTACCATCAACTGCATGCTCAACTCATCATTCAGTCCTTCCAGAAACTTCTCCTGCTTAGCTGCATCCGTAGCGACGTCATCTGGGGCATAACGTGCTAACTTACTAAAGTCCTCCACATATTGGCCAACTGTCCGTCCTCCTTGGCGCAAGTTGCGAAACTCACGCTTCTTCATGGCCATAGCTCTTGCTGAAACATGTGCAGTACGAAAAGCCTGTTGGAACTGGTCCCATGTGACAGTGTCGACTGGGAAAGTGGCTGTGAAATTCTCCCACCATGATGTTGCGGGTCCTTCTAACTGATGTGCGGCAAACTTCACCTTCTCCGCATCTGTGCATCCTGCTGTTGTCAATTCCCTAGCTGTCTTGCGGAGCCAATCATCTGCTACTATCGGCTCGGTGCTACTGGAAAACACCGGCGGATTCAGCCTAAGAAAACGGGCTAAGTGGTCAACAGGTGGTGGTGGTGGTGGGTTGTTGTTGTTGTTCCCCTGGTTCTGATTCTGGACTAGCAACTGCATCAACGTGTTCTGCTGCTGGATCAACTGGGTGAGCTCCGGTGGAAAGGCAAATCCGGGGTCATGTCTCTGAGGCATCTGAGGGGTTTAGAAAAGATGAGATGAAAGAATAGAGGGGGTCTAAAGAGAAAACACTACCCATATGCACATGAGGCAAAAACAAACAATTCACTTCATTCAATCAAACAAGGGCATACAATCGATCTATCTATCGCAAAAGTGCTCGGACTACTATATTTACATGGTGGACTACTACTACTGATGAGGTGGTCTACTAGAAATATTCTTCGGTTGCAGACTCCATGATATCTGCTCCAGCTTCATCAACATAGTCATCATCGCTACTATCTGGATCCGAATCGGTGCCGTCGATGATGATGTAGTCTTCTGGGCTAATCTCCTTGGGTTCTTCGTCTTCCTCTACTAGCATAGGGCCTCCCATAAATATTCCAATCTTCTTGATCAGGTCGTCATTCTTCTCCACCAATACTTCAATTTCCTCTTCATAATCTTCACGTGTAGCCTTGAGTTCTTCCTCTAGTTCCTTGATTCTAGTCTTAGCCTTCTTCAGATCTATCATGTCGGCGCACATCTGGCTCTCCTGTCGTCGAATGTGCTGGTTTAGCTCCTGGATAAAAGCTGCGATTGATATATCCTTCCTGGTGCTGATCATCTCCCAGTGTTCATCTCGGCGCCCACAAATCTGGTAGATAGTATCCTTGAGATCCTTGCGGTAGACTTCTCCAATGCGACCCATGGCGATGTGAGCTGCCATGCTCTTTCCTAGACTCCAAGTTGGGGCATCAAAAGAAAACTCTATGGGCTTAGTGACTGGCATGAACGTCCTTCCTGGAACTTGAACTTGAATCATCCAGCGCTCTTCTTCAGGTAAAGTGGCGTTGTAGGTTCCTGTGAAGCTTGGTACTCCTATGTTCAGGTATCTAGTGACTTCCTTCAAGTGACGTCCAAAGGGTGTATCTTCATCCGGTTGCGTGAACTTGTTCCTTGCATCCTCCATCCTAAATGAGTAGAAAGGATGAGGAATCAGAAGAGAAGAGGGTGAATAGTGATCTAGGTCTTTAGCTTAGTGGTCGTGTCCTACAGTCAGCGTGTGCTCTGATACCATCTCTGTAGCGACCAGACCTCAAACAGTCTGCTCTCTTTGCTCCGGTGTCATCCCTGGATCAGTAATGCTGACACCACACAGTACTTGGAGGATTTATAGCAGAGTAGAATCACACACTTTTACATCGAGTGTCTCAGAAGAGAACTTATTACAATAAATATGGCTTAAGGCCATCTAATAACGATAACAACGGAAGGCTTGGAAGATAAGTGAGTCCATCAACTCCAACGACATCACTGAGTATAGAACTACGACCTAAAAACTCCTTAATCGTCGTATGAAAAGTCTACAACATTAACATTGCAGCCCAAAACGGGTCAGCACATGGAATATGCTGGCAATGTAACACATAGAGAGTAATGGAATGAAACAGCTATACTATATGCATATTTGGCTAGTGGAAAGCTCTATGGTTTCAGTTTTGTGTAAAGCCAAATTTTCCCTACTTCAAAGGAATAAATTTAATTACTATCAAGGTTGTTGTTAAACATTGAGAATGGTTGACAGCATTCTCAATCCCGATTAAGCATCATCATTAAACATACCCAACAAAATTAATTTAGAGTAACATGTTGAGATTCACATGATAATCCAGGCACTAGATATGATAGAGGCTAAGGTGTCCCGATGTTTCGATGAGATGGTGGCTATCGTTTTCTGTGAGAGTGGACCTTGACGATCCGACTACAAACGTGCGAGACGTCGCGCCTTAGCAATCGCTAAACCAACTTCCGAGGGTTATTGACCACGCCGGAGCACGATCAACCTGACCACGAGGGTCTGTTTCCTGCGAGCAAACGAATAACAAGCAAGAAACTGAGATTGCAATCGGGATATTGCGAATATAAGATGAAAGCTTTATTGATCAAGGTGGGGTTATGTGACGTCTTGGTCTGGTCATTGGACACAAACGAAGTATGCGAAGTTGCAGCTATGGCGAACTTTTAATCTAAACAAAACCCAAAGTCTAAACGACGCCCTAAGGGCTGTATATATGGAGGAAGAGGGGGGAATTTCCTGGCCCTTGAGGGTGGGGTCCGAAACCAACCCTAACTCTTGTTTCCCCACACATACGGACTCTAAAAATAGCCTATACTTAAGTATTTCGAAATGACATGGGCCTGGCCCATTAATAAGGTGACGCAGTACCTAGAATAGCCTATGGATGAATATTATGAAGTGGCATCTTGTATATTTCGTCCAAGGCTTCATGCACTCCTTATGGCGGCTTCAAAGTCCTGAAATCATCACTTGTAACTCCGTTCTTGATCCCCTTGCGCATGCCATCAACTCCATGCATGTTCTTGCTCCAATTTTCATCCTTCTCCAAGCTAGGCCCTTCATTTGTAAGCAAAACAAAAGTATCCAATTTAGGCAGCATCATAATCTCATGAACATTAGAATCATTACCAAGAAACGAAAGTACCTGGTAATTTAATTGGCGTGCGCGAGCTCTAGTAATTGGTCCAGTATATGTAACAGTAGGGGCTGTGGGTGTAACAATGGTATTGATGTCCTCATCAAGATACTCAAGATGTCCATAAGCGGGGACACGGCTAATCATGATTAGTTTATTACACTCTGCAGAGGTTTGCGCACTTTTCCCCACAAGACTCGATCGCCTCCGTTTGGTTTCTCGCACTACATGGTGTTTGAGAAGACGGATGACCGAGACATAGTCTTTCAGAAGCGCTAGCACCTTATGATTGGGTAGACCATACCACCTACATCCCCTACATCTGCTAGTCTACCACTGTAAGAGTTCGCACGACTTAGTCAACTATGCTAGAGCCCATAATAGCTTGTGGCTGCACACGGAAGTTTCTAGTATGAATAGTCTCATGATCCCTTTGAGCCTGGGTGGCGGTCCAAAAGAAAACAGGCAAGTCCTGGAATACCCAGGTGCCTCAATCCACCCAGATGTGTGTTTAAGTTGCCACCTTAGATAAACCATTAATTAACAAACTCACATCTGTCATGGATTTCACTCACCAAATCCACGTCTACTAGCATAGCATGGCATAATAAGCAAACGTAGAAGTAACTCCCAAAGGTTTGATAATAAACAGGTAATAGGTACTACCTCATCTATTTCCCATCCCACAATTTAATTAGATCCTAACCATGCAATGTGTGAGGATTGATCTAATGCAATAAAACTGGGTAGTAGAAAAGGTATGATCAAAGTGTTACTTGCCTTGCTGATGATCCGAGAAACCTAGCGATTCGAAGTAACAAGCGGCGCACTCCGGGTATTCTATCGTAGACAAACAAACAAGCATACAATAAGTACTCATCTAATGCATAGGTAAAACTCAAATAAGAGATCTAACCAGAAGGTTCAACTTAAGAACTCCGGTTGGCAAAAAGAATCAAATTGAAAGAAGCAACGAAAGTCAAACGGCGAAAGAAAACAACTTCGTTCTACTAATCTGGATCTAGGGCAAATTTTACAGTACAAAAATCTTGTTTAAGTTGGTTAAACGGATAGAGGGTTTCGAGACGAAACTCTAGGCGCTTGAATCGCCTGATTCCGATAAACGAGCGAAAAGTTATACTAAAACAAAAATCGGATCAGGAATCACGATCAGAAAAATCGCGGATTTAATCCGAGAAAAAGAAAAACGACGAACGTCCGCTAGAACGAACGAATGGACGAACACTCACTAATTAAATAAACCGGAAAAACTGATCTATTTAAAAAACCGAATCTAAAAAAATCGAGAGAAAAACCGAACGGTTTTTCGAAAAAAAAAATAAAAAAAACGGCGCGGATTTCGAGGCGGCGGCGAACCTCGGCGAGCGTGCGGCGGCGGTAGCAAGGCGGGGCGGGCGGCGGCGGCGGCTCGGGGCTGGGGGCGGCTCGGGCTAGGGTTAGCTCTGGCTGGGCCTCCCCCCGGCTTAAATAGCCTAACGGGCCGGGAGTCCTAATCGGACACGGCCCTAGGTCGGTTCGTTTTTTTTACGCGTAGAAGAAAAATAAAAAGAAATATAAACCGACTCCAAAAATTCCGAAATCAATTTTTACGGGCTTCTAAAATCAAGCCGCACAAGGTGAACATTTATTTGGGACCTAAATGCAACTTTGAAAAACACACATTTTTCCTAAATTCAAATAAACACCGAAAAACTCTGAAATAAAAACTTATTTAATTTATTCTTAAATCCTCAATATTTCTTCACTTTGGGAAAGTCATTTTATTCCCTCTCTCATATTTTTGTAATAGAAATAATTGATGATAAAATAAATAAAATCAAATGATCCTATTCTCAAAATTTGAGAAAACTCAAATATGAAAATAACGAAATCCCCAACTCTCTCCGTGGGTCATTGAGTTGCGTAGAATTTCTAGGATCAACCAAAATGCAAAAAAAATGATATGCAATGATGATCTAATGTATAACATTCCAAATTGAAAATTTGGGATGTTACAGTTTTCCAGGCATTTTATGTGCATAATTCAAATTTGAACTACATGCACATTCTCCAGTGCATATAAACTGGTTGAAAAGTCAAATATGTGTTCTTGGTTGCATGCTTAGGTCCCATGCAAGAAACAGGAATGAATTTCAAACACCCAGCCACCGTCACTCGGCCGCACATATTGAGATACCTGGTTTTTAAATTCTAGTAAATCCAAAGCTAGTCTGAAATTCATGAAACTTGGCATGGTATCATGCAGCGGCATCAACATGCCGTGGTAAAATTTTTGTCCCATTTGGGGCAGGTTTGGGTATAAGCTTCTCACAAACCAGAGCTTCTCACAACAAGCGTGATGGTTTCGGTAGGGAACGTGCCACCTTTGGGGACGAAATGATATTCGTTGCCTCTTATTGCTTTCAAAAAATTTCGAGCGTCAACATAGAACAACAAGAGTGTTGTGTTCGATTTTGGATTTTTTTGGGGTTGTTTGGACTTTTTATACATTAACTTGGTTTTCCAGGCATTTTATGTGCATAATTCAAATTTGAACTACATGCAAATTCTCCAGTGCATATAAACTGGTTGAAAAATCAAATATGTGTCCTTGGGTGCATGATTAGGTCCCATGCAAGAAATGGGAATGAATTTCAAACACCCTGCCACCGTCACTCGGCTGCAAACATTGAGATACTTGGTTTTTAAATTCTAGTAAATCCAAAACTAGTCTGAAATTCATGAAACTTGGCATGCTATCATGGAGCGGCATCAACATGCTGTGGTAAAATTTTTGTCCCATTTGGGGCAGGTTTATGTATAAGCTTCTCACAAACCAGAGCTTCTCACAACAAGCGTGATGGTTTCGGTAGGGAATGTGCCTCTTTTGAGGATGAAACGATATCCGTTGCCTCTTATTGCTTTCAAAAAATTTCGAGTGTCAATATAGAACAACAAGAGTGTTGTGTTCAATTTTGGAATTTTTAGAGGTTCGTTTGGACATTTTTATACATTAACTGGGGTTTCCAGGCATTTTATGTGCATAACTCAAATTTGAACTACATGCACATTCTCCAGTGCATATAAACCGGTTGAAAAAGTAAATAGGTGTCCTTGGGTGCATGCTAGGTCCCATGCAAGAAATGGCAATGAATTGCAAACACCCTGCTACCGTCACTCGGCCGCAAACATTGAGATACCTGGTTTTTAAATTCTAGTAAGTACAAAACTCGTCTGAAATTCATGAAACTTGGCATGCTATCATGGAGCGGCATCAACATGTCATGGTAAAAATTTTGTCCCATTTGGGGCAGGTTTGGGTATAAGCTTCTCACAAACCAGAGCTTCTCACAACAAGCGTGATGGTTTCGGTAGGGAACATGCCACCTTTCGGGACGAAACGATATCCATTGCCTCTTATTGCTTTCAAAAAATTTCGAGCGTCAACATAGAACAACAAGAGTGCTGTGTTTAATTTTGGATTTTTTCGGGGTTCGTTTGGACATTTTTATACATTAACTTGGTTTTGCAGGCATTTTGTGTGCATAATTCAAATTTGAACTACATGCACATGCTCCAGAAATAGTTGTCCTTGGGTGTATGCTTAGGTCCCATGCAAGAAATGGGAATGAATATCAAATACCCTGCCAACGTCACTCGGTCGCAAACATTGAGATACTTGGTTTTTAAATTCTAGTAAATCCAAAACTCGTCTGAAATTAATGAGACTTGGCATGCTATCACGGAGCGGCATCACCATGCCGTGGTAAAATTTTTGTCCCATTTGCGGCAAGTTTGGGTATAAGGCCCTATTTGGTTCAACTTTTATCGATGGATTCCGCTGCCGCGCAGCAGAATCTAAACCAAAGGGCGAAACCAGCAGAATCCGATTCCAGAAATCCGCTGCCAAAATCTGAACCAAAAGCGGAAGCCGCCCAGGACATGATTTCCAAAATCTGATTCCGCTGCGGGCCAAAATCTGAAAATGTTGTATCAGCTGGTTTGCCAAATGACCTACATCTTTTTCACATCAGATTTTCCACAGCAGATTTTCCATAGTTTCTTTTAGAAATCCATAGCCGGACCACAGGGCCTAAGCTTCTCAGAAACCAGAGCTTCTCACAACAAGCGTGATGGATTCGGTAGGGAACGTGCCAGCTTTGGGGACGAAACGATATCCATTGCCTCTTATTGCTTTCAAAAAATTTCAAGTGTCAACACAGAACAACAAGAGTGTTGTGTTCAATTTTGGATATTTTCGGGATTCGTTTGGACATTTTTATACATTAACTGGGTTTTCTAGGCATTTTATGTGCATAATTCAAATTTGAACTACATGCACATTCTCCAGTGCATATAAACTGGTTGAAAAATCAAATATGTGTCCTTGGGTGCATGCTTAGGTCCCATGCAAGAAATGGGAATGAATTTCAAACACCCTGCACCGTCACTCGGCTGCAAACATTGAAATACTTGGTTTTTAAATTCTAGTAAATCCAAAACTAGTCTGAAATTCATGAAACTTGGCAAGCTATCATGGAGCGGCATCAACAGGCAGTGGTAAAATTTTTGTCCCATTTAGGGCAGGTTTATATATAAGCTTCTCACAAACCAGAGCTTCTTACAACAAACGTGATGGTTTCGGTAGGGAATGTGCCACCTTTGAGGATGAAACGATATTCGTTGCCACTTATTGCTTTCAAAAAATTTCGAGTGTCAATATAGAACAACAAGAGTGTTGTGTTCAATTTTGGAATTTTTAGAGGTTCGTTTGGACATTTTTATACATTAACTGGGTTTTCCAGGCATTTTATGTGCATAATTCAAATTTGAACTACATGCACATGCTCCAGTGCATATAAACTGGTTGAAAAATCAAATATGTGTCCTTGGATGCATGCTTAGGTCCCATGCAAGAATGGGAATGAATTTCGAACACCCTGCTACCGTCACTCGGTCGCAAACACTGAGATCCTTGGTTTTTAAATTCTAGGAAATCCAAAACTCGTATGAAATTTATGAAACTTGGCGTGCTATCATGGAGCAGCATCAACATGCCGTGGTAAAATTTTTGTCCTATTTGGGGCAGGTTTGGGTATAAGCTTCTCACAAACCAGAGCTTCTCACAATAAGCGTGATGGATTCGGTAGGGAACGTGCCAGCTTTGGGGACGAAAAGATATCCATTGCTTTTTATTGCTTTTAAAAATTTTCAAGTGTCAACATAGAACAACAAGAGTGTTGTGTTCAATTTTGGATACTTTCGGGATTCGTTTGGACATTTTTATACATTAATTGGGTTTTCCAGGCATTTTATGTGCATAATTCCAATTTGAACTACATGCACATTCTCTAGTGCATATAAACTGGTTGAAAAATCAAATATGTGTCCTTGGGTGCATGCTTAGGTCCCATGCAAGAAATGAGAATGAATTTCAAACACCCTGCCACCGTCACTCGGCTGCAAACATTGAGATACTTGGTTTTTAAATTCTAGTAAATCCAAAACTAGTCTGAAATTCATGAAACTTGGCATGCTATCATGGAGTGGCATCAACATGCCGCGGTAAAATTTTTGTCCCATTTGGGGCAGGTTTGGGTATAAGCTTCTCACAAACCAGAGCTTCTCACAACAGGCGTGATGGTTTCGGTAGGGAATGTGCCACCTTTGGGGACGAAACAATATCCGTTGCCTCTTATTGCTTTCAAATTTTTTCGAGTGTCAACATAGAACAACAAGAGTGTTGTGTTCAATTTTCGAATTTTTAGAGGTTCGTTTGGACATTTTTATACATTAACTGGGTTTTCCAGGCATTTTATGTGCATAATTCAAATTTGAACTACATGCACATTCTCCAGTGCATATAAACTGGTTGAAAAATTAAATATGTGACCTTGGGTGCATGCTTAGGTCCCATGCAAGAAATGACAATGAATTTCAAACACCCTGCCACCGTCACTCGGCCGCAAACATTGAGATACCTGGTTTTTGAATTCTAGTAAATCCAAATCTCATGTGAAATTCATGAAACTTGGCATGTTATCATGGAGCGGCATCGACATGTCGTGGTAAATATTTTGTCCCATTTGGGGCAGGTTTGGGTATAAGCTTCTCACAACAAGCGTTATGGTTTCGGTAGGGAACGTGCCACCTTTGGGGACGAAACAATATCCGTTGCCTCTTATTGCTTTCAAAAAATTTCAAGTGTCAACATAGAACAACAAGAGTGTTGTGTTCAATTTTGGATTTTTTTTCGGGATACGTTTGGCCATTTTTATACATTAACTGGGTTTTCCAGGCATTTTATGTGCATAATTCAAATTTGAACTACATGCACATTCTTCAATCCATATAAACTGGTTGAAAAGTCAAATATGTGTCCTTGGTTGCATGCTTAGGTCCCATGCAAGAAATGGGAATGAATTTCAATCACCCAGCCACCATCACTCGGCCGCACATATTGAGATACCTGGTTTTTAAATTCTAGTAAATCCAAAACTAGTCTGAAATTCATGAAACTTGGCATGCTATCATGCAGCAGCATCAACATGCTGTGGTAAAATTTTTGTCCCATTTGGGGAAGGTTTGGGTATAAGCTTCTCACAAACCAGAGTTTCTCACAACTAGCGTGATGGTTTCGGTAGGGAACGTGCCACCTTTGGGGACGAAATGATATCCATTGCCTCTTATTGCTTTCAAAAATTTTCAAGCGTCAACATAGAACAACAAGAGTGTTGTGTTCGATTTTGGATTTTTTACGGGGTTCGTTTGGACACTTTTATACATTAACTTAGTTTTCCAGGCATTTTATGTGCATAATTCAAATTTGAACTACATGCACATTCTCCAGTGCATATAAACTGGTTGAAAAATCAAATATGTGTCCTTGGGTGCATGCTTAGGTCCCATGCAAGAAATGGGAATGAATTTCAAACACCCTGCCACCGTCTCTCGGCTGCAAACATTGAGATACTTGGTTTTTAAATTCTAGTAAATCCAAAACTAGTCTGAAATTCATGAAACTTGGCATGCTACCATGGAGCGGCATCAACATGCCGTGGTAAATTTTTGTCCCATTTGGGGCAGGTTTGGGTATAAGCTTCTCACAAACCAGAGCTTCTCACAACAAGCATGATGGTTTCGGTAGGGAGTGTGCCACCTTTGAGGTCGAAACAATATCCGTTGTCTCTTATTGCTTTCAAAAAAATTCGAGTGTCAACATAGAACAACAAGAGTGTTGTGTTCAATTTTCGAATTTTTAGAGGTTCGTTTGGACATTTTTATACATTAACTGGGTTTTCCAGCCGTTTTATGTGCATAACTCAAATTTGAACTACATGCACATTCTCCAGTGCATATAAACCGGTTGAAAAAGTAAATAGGTGTCCTTGGGTGCATGCTTAGGTCCCATGCAAGAAATGGCAATGAATTGCAAACACCCAGCCACCTTCACTTGGCCGCAAACATTGAGATACCTGGTTTTTAAACTCGGCCGCAAACACCCTATCATGGAGCGGCATTGTAACACCCCGGATGTAACTTTCCCAATTTGTACTCCAACTCTGCCGTTTTTGGCGTTAAGTTATTTTATTTCCTCGGGTTCGGATTTTTGTCTCCGTGTGTTGTTATCTTTGTCATGCATCTCATATCATGTCATCATGTGCATTGCATTTGCATACGTGTTCGTCTCATGCATTCGAGCATTTTCCCGTTGTCCGTTTTGCATTCCGGCGCTTCGTTCTCCTCCGATGGTCATTTCTAGCTTTCTTTCGTGTGTGGGGATTAAACATTTCCGGCAAGAACTCCGGCGAGGACGGTGTCGAACCTCGGATTGCGTGCCCTGATCCAGATCTAAAAATATCTCCTCGGGTTGACTTTTTCTCTCGAAACCCTAATCCATATGCCTATGTTCATAGCCTCGTAACTTTGCATCTGTAGCTTCGATTCATGCATATAGCATATCAAAATGTTCATCTCAGAGAGTACATCATTTCATTCCATTGCATCATTTTCATTTGAGTTCATCTTGATACCCGAAATGCTGTTAGAAGAGGGCTACTTGAGATAATTGTCAGGTCTGCTGCTCCATTTAGCTTTTTGTCAATTTTGCCATGATTATTGTGTGCATGATATGCCCCTGAGTTCTACATATGTTTTGTTAAGGGTTTTGTCATCTTTCCAGAGGTGCAACCCATGTATTTTTTTGATGTGTGTGGTGACTAGCACAAGCTTGCCAAGTGGTGCACTTGTTAATTCTGATTTCAGGGACTTAGCAATTCCACTAAGTCCTTGATCTGTTTATCTCATATGGCCATATGTTCATGTTGTTTCCTAGCGATCCATGCCTCTTTTGAGGATGATCAGTAAGGATGTTTTATTAATCTTGTAGTGCTATATCCATGCATGTCTTTGTGTGCAATTATGGAACAACCTAGCGTGAGTCAATCGAGCTCTACTTTTGCTACTTTGTGAATCTGGGCAGATTGTCAACTTGTTTGCAATTTTGCCGATGATGTTGTAGTTGATCCATGCATGCTATGTTATTGTTCTTGCCATGTCTAGCTTGAATTTTGTGTATTCTTGATGGGTGTATGCTTAGGTTATCATGACTTGCTCCGTATTGAGTGCATCGAGCTCGTAAACATGCCTACTTGATATCTGTTTCAGCATGCTCCAGTTTTCACTAAGTCGGTGATCTGATTATGTTTTTGCCATGTTCACATGCTTGCAATTGTATTTTCTGATCCCTTTTGGCTCAAGGTCACCTAAGGGACTTTTGTTAAGCTCTTTGAGTACCTCCATGCCATGCTTTACTTTGCCATGTTCAGGTCCTGTAGCATGTAGTTTTGTTGCTCCGAAGAGTGCTACCTGATCTGAAATTCCAGACAAGTGTTAATTTCGTCTGAGATCTGTTTGCCATATGCATTTTTTCCATGCTTGTTTGAACCTGTTAATGGATGAATTGGCCGTAGCTCAGTGCTAGAATTTTGTTAAGCATCTTGTATGCATCCCTGCCATGTATTTTGTTGTCATGTTTGGGTGCCGTAGCATGTTCATCTCATTGCATTTAGATGGCTACTTGCTGTAAATCGCAGACCGATGTCATATTTTAATCGCTTGCCATTTCCAAACCGTAACTCCGATTCCGGCATTCTTTATATCGTTTTCAAGCGATTTCATCTCATATTTCCAGTGGAACACTTGGATTTCCAAGTTGAGGCCAGGTTCATGCATCCCTTGTCAAATCTTGCATATGCATCCCGCATCGCATCCCGCATAGCATATCATCCTTGCATCATATTGTTTGATCCTTGCACGTGGTTGATTGTGTCCCTGTTGCTTGTTTGTCTTGTTTGGGTAGAGCCGGGAGACGAGTTCGCTAATGAGGAGCCCGTTGAGTTTGCTTTCGAGGATCCAGTCAACTCTGACAACTTTGCAGGCAAGATGATCATACCCTCGAAATCACTACTATCTTTGCTATGCTAGATTGCTCGCTCTTTTGCTATGCCAATGCTACGATGCCTACCACTTGCTTTCAAGCCTCCCAAATTGCCATGTCAAACCTCTAACCCACCATGTCCTAGCAAACCGTTGATTGGCTATGTTACCGCTTTGCTCAAGCCCTCTTGTAGCGTTGCTAGTTGCTGGTGAAGATTGGAGGCCGTTCCTTGTTGGAACATTTATTTTACTTGTTGGGATATCATTATATTATCTTGTTATCTTAATGCATCTATATACTTGGTTAAGGGTGGAAGGCTCGGCCTCTCGCCTAGTGTTTTGTTGCACTCTTGCCGCCCTAGTTTCTGTCATATCGGTGTTATGTTCCCGGATTTTTGCGTTCCTTACGTGGTTGGGTTATAATGGGAACCTTGGTTTTACCTTTTGCCACCTAGCCTCTTTTCCCTTGGGTTTCCGGAACCCGAGGGTCATCTTATTTAACCCCCCCGGGCCAGTGCTCCTCTGAGTGTTGGTCCGAACCAGGCAGCCTGCAGGGCCACCTCGGGGAAACTCGAGGGTTGGTTTTACTCGTAGCTTGACCTATCTGAGTGTGCCCTGAGAACGAGATATGTGCAGCTCCTATCGGGATTTGTCGGCACATTCGGGCGGTGTTACTAGTCTTGTTTTAACCTGTCGAAGTGTCTTGAAGAACCGAGATACCGAGTCTGATCGGAACGTCTCGGGAGGAGGTCTATTCCTTCGTTGACCATGAGAGCTTGTCATGGGCTAAGTTGGGACTCCCCTGTAGGGATTTGAACTTTCGAAAGCCGTGCCCGCGGTTATGGGCAGATGGGAATTTGTTAATGTCCGGTTGTAGATAACTTGAACCTTAATTTAATTAAAATGAATCAACTGAGTGTGTTGTCGTGATGGCCTCTTCTCAGCGGAGTCCGGGAAGTGGACACGGTGTTGGAGTAATGCTTGCGCAGGTTGTTCTCTAGTTTCTCGCTCGCGCTTTGCCTCCTCTTCTCGCTCTCTTTTGCGAACAGGTTAGCCACCATATTTGCTAGTCGCTTGCTGCAGCTCCTCATATAATTACCTTGCCTTACCTATAAGCTTAAATAGTCTTGATCGCGAGGGTGCGAGATTGCCGAGTCCTTGTGTCTCATAGATTACTATTACACCAGATGCAGGGCCTGATGATTCCGCTCCGGGAGACGCGCTTGAGCTCAAGTGGGAGTTCGACGAAGACTCTCAACGTTACTATGTTTCTTTTCCTGATGATCAGTAGTGGTGCCCAGTTGGGGGTGATCGGGACCATGTCGCTTGTTGGGTTATCTTTTATTTTGGCGCCGTAGTCGGGCCATGAGTGTTTGATTGATGTAATGTTATTTATGTACTTGATTGACGTGGCGAGTGTAAGCCAACTATGTTATCTCCCCTTTTATTACATCTATATTACATGGGATGTTGTGAAGATTGCCTAACTTGCGACATATGCCTTCAATGCGATTATGCCTTTAAGTCGTGCCTCGACACGTGGGAGATATAGTCGCATCGAGGGTGTTACAAGTTGGTAATCAGAGCCTTCCCCGACCTTAGGAGCCCCATTGCTTGATCGTTTTAGCGGCCAAGTTGTGTCTAGTAAATTTTTTTGAGTCATTTAGGAATTATATATCGGAGAGTTTAGGAATTCTTTTTACTTCCCAGTCTCCTCATCGCTTTGGTAAGGCATCCCGACGTAGAGTTTTGACTCTTCTCTTCTCAAATTTCACTAAAAATATTTTTAGGATCACGCGGGTATCTTGTAATCCTTCCTATGGTTTTATGACGAGAACATT
This sequence comes from Triticum aestivum, assembly GCF_018294505.1. Lineage (NCBI taxonomy): Eukaryota > Viridiplantae > Streptophyta > Magnoliopsida > Poales > Poaceae > Triticum > Triticum aestivum. The sequence goes on along the minus strand of NC_057812.1, from coordinate 369,443,169 downwards.
GTCTTGGTGCCTCCTGTCAGGGGTTTTGTGGAAGTGTCCCGGGGAGTTGAGCTCTGAGGTGTTGTCGTCATAATGTTATCGTTGCAGTTCTGGAATACCTGAGTTTAGTACGCCGACATCGAAAATCTCTTTTATGCAGTTCGTTGGTGAGATAACCTCGACGCCACCCAGTACTGGGGCGGGAGTTCGGGAGTATCGCCATAACTTGTATAACGGATGTTTTTCGAAGGTTGAGGTAGATGGTTTCCGAAGTTTCTCTTGGTTATGTGTTGAAGGATGGATACAGCTGGATGTAGGATTTGCTAGTTTGGGTGAGATATTATGCTTCCCCTGTATCCCCAACACCTGATTGCATAACCGGAAAGGTTCGGGAGTTTCATAGGTGGGAATTCTAGTAGCTCTAGTTCTTATTCCACGGATATTGGTTTGATATTGGGATTTCTTACCGATCATTCGTTCCCGGTCCATACCTTGTTAATTTATTTCTCTACCTAAATTCTACGTGGATTCTCAATTTATGGAGATGTGATCATTTCAAGAGGAACACATTCGTTCATTTTGTTCGGATGTGAAGACGATATGTTGCAATTTTCATTCCATTGGATTCAGCTTCAATATTTGTCTATCAATGTGCTAATGGATGTCAACCTCTTCAGGATGGCTCCTCCAACGCGCATGACTCCGAATCCTAATCCGCCACCACCTCCACCTCCTCCGGAGGCATGGCAAGCTATGATGGCCGCAACCAATGCAAACACACAGTTGATCATGCAAATTCTTCAAGAGCGCAATCAAGGCAACCAAGGGAACCAAGGCAATAATCAGAATCAGTTTGCTACACTCAACCAGTTCCTTGCTAACGGGCCAAAGACTTTCAGCAATTGTGTTGAGGCAACCGATGCTGACGATTGGCTTGTGGATCTGTGCAAGCATTTCGAGTGCAGTAACGTCAGGCCTGAGGACTTTGTCAAGTTCGCTTCCTTCCAACTCAAAGATCAAGCTGCAGAATGGTTCCAGCAGTACAAGGATTCCAGAGGTGGGCGTGTTATTACCTGGGATGAATTCCGTCAAGATTTCCGAGCTCATCATATCCCTCAGAGCGTGGTTGAAAGCTAGCGTGAGGAATTCCGCAACCTGAAGCAGGGCTGTTTGTCTGTCTATGACTACAACAAGTTGTTTCAGAAGCTCGCCCGCCTTGCTAAGCAGGACGTACCTGATGAGAAGAGCATGATATACCAGTTCAGGGGTGGTCTCAGAGAAGAAATTCAGCTAGCTCTTGTTCTCTTTGAGCCCTTGAGGTACGATGAGTTCTACAACATGGCATTGAAGCAAGAGGCCGCTCAGTTGAGGTGTGATGCTTCCAAGAAGCGAGTCAGAGATGTTACTCCTTCTTCCTCTACTCAAGTGGCCAAGCAGCAGAAGTATTGGCTTCCTCCTCCTCCGTTCCGCCAGCCGTATCAGCAGAAGAGCAAAGGTGGCAGTGGATCTTCCCACTCACCCAACCCTGGCTTTCAGAACAAGACTTCATCTCAAGCTCCAAGATCGAGTGCTCCGTATCATCGTCTGCTTTCAGAGGTCACGTGCAACAAGTGCCAACAAAAGGGTCACTATGCCAACAAGTGTCTCAATCAGAGGCGTCTTCCTCCTCCTCCTCCTATCAGATCGGGAAGTACAGCTGTGGTCAAGCATAACACCAAGCACGCTAAGGTCAATTTGCTGAATGCAGCTCAGGCATAGGATTCGTCAGATGTCATCATGGGTAACCTTCCTGTTAATGATATTCCCACAAGAGTTCTTTTTGACACTTGTGCATCGCATTGTTTCATGTCAAAGCCATTTTTTACCAAGCATGAGTTCATTTCGTCTCATTTGAGTAAACAAATGGATATCGTCTCTCCTGGCAAACGTTTGAGTGCAAGGCTGGAGGTGCCAGATGTTACTATCACCTTGGGCGACTACAAGTTTCTTTCTTCTCTGATGGTTCTTGGCAACTCGGATATTGATCTTATTCTCGGAATGGATTGGCTTTCTAAGCACAAGGCTCAGCTTGATTGTGCAGCCAAGCAGATTCAATTGACTCATTCGTCTGAGGATGTAATTGTCTTCGCCGCTCGTGATGATACCATCCGTCTGTTTTCTCTCAATGAGAAGGGTGAACTCGATGCCATCTCGCAAATTCCAGTCGTTTGCGAATATCAAGACGTCTTTCCAGAAGAGCTTCCAGGAATGCCTCCGCACCGGTCAGTTGAATTCGTTATTGATCTTGAGCCTGGCACGGAACCTGTGTGCGAACGTCCTTACAAGCTCGGACCTGAAGAGTTGAAGGAGCTGAAGAAGAAACTCGATATTCAAGAGAAAATGGGTCTCATCTGGCCTAGTTCTTCTCCGTGGGGTTGTGGTGTTCTTTTTGTGAAGAAGAAGGATGGAACGGACCGACTTTGTGTTGATTACCGTCCATTGAACAAGAAGACCATCAAGAACAAATACCCACTTCCCAACATCAACAAGCTGTTCGAACAACTCAAAGGTGCCCAAGTATTCTCCAAGCTTGATATCCGTATGGGTTATCATCAGATTTGAATCCGTGAGCAAGATATTCCCAAGATGGCTTTCAGGACAAGCTATGGTTCATATGAATACACTGTCATGTCTTTTGGCCTCGTCAACGCTCCTCCGACTTTCTCTCGCATGATGAACTTCATCTTCAACGCCTACACTAATGACTTCGTTTTGGTCTATCTCGACGACATTCTGGTTTTCTCGAAGAACAAGGAAGATCATGCCAAGCACTTGCGTTTGGTACTCGATAAGCTCAGAGAACATCAGTTCTACGCCAAGTTCTCCAAGTGCGAATTTTGGCTCGATGAGGTTCTTTATCTTGGTCATATCATCTCTGCCAAGGGCATTGCTGTGAATCCTGAGAAGGTGTCTGCAATTGTGAATTGGGAACCTCCTCAGAACGTGAAGCAACTCTGTAGCTTCCTCTGTCTCGCAAGCTATTGCCAAAGATTCGTTGAAAACTTTTCTAAGATCGCGAAGCCTCTCTCAAATCTTCTCCAGAAGCACGTCAAGTACGTTTGGTCTCCGGAGTGTGACATTTCTTTCAACACTTTGAAAGAGAAATTGATCACTGCTCCAGTTCTGACTCCGCCCGATGAATCCAAGCCGTACGAGGTCTTTTGTGATGCCTCTCTCCAAGGTCTTGGCGCAGTGTTGATGCAAGAGAAGAAAGTTGTTGCTTATACCTCTCGCTAGTTGAAGCCCAATGAGAAGAACTACCCCACTCATGATCTCGAGTTGGCGGCAGTTGTGCATGCTCTTTTGACTTGGAGACATCTCTTATTGGGAAGAAAAGTGGACATTTTCACTGATCACAAGAGTCTCAAGTACATCTTCACTCAGCCTAATCTCAACCTCAGGCAAACTCGATGGGTCGAAATGATTCAAGAGTATAATCCGAGTATCGAGTATACTCCAGGAAAGGCCAATGTGATTGCTGACGCATTGAGCAGGAAGGATTACTGCAACAGTCTGATTCTCAAGCCTTATCAACCCGAGCTTTGCGAAGCTTTCCGCAAACTTAATCTGCAAGTTGTTCCCCAAGGTTTGCTCGCCAACCTTCAAGTCTCTCCTACCTTAGAAGACCAGATTCGCCAAGCCCACCTTCTTGATGCTATGGTGAAAAAGGTGAAGATTGGGATTGCCAAGAGTCAACCCAAGTACAAGTGCTACCGCCTTGATGACAAGGATACTCTCTTCTTCGAGGATCGTATTGTTGTACCCAAAGGTGACCTCCGTAAAGTGATCATGAACGAGGCTCACAATTCTCTCCTCTCCATCCACCCTGGGAGCACGAAGATGTATCAGGACCTCAAACAGACTTACTGGTGGACTCGAATGAAACGCAAGATTGCTCAATTCGTAAATGAGTGTGATGTCTGCAGAAGAGTGAAGGCAGAACATCAAAGGCCAGCTGGTCTCCTCCAACCTCTTGCCATTCCAGAATGGAAGTTTGACCACATTGAAATGGACTTCGTGACTGGGTTTCCAAAGTCCAAGCGTGACAATGATGCTATATTCGTTGTCATCGACAAACTCACTAAAGTGGCTCACTTTCTGCCTATCAAAGAGTCGATCACTGCAGCTCAATTGGTGGAACTCTATACCTCTCGAATTGTCTCTCTCCACGGTATTCCACAAGTGATCTCTTTAGACCGTGGCAGCATCTTTACATCCAAGTTTTGGGATTCTTTTCAGAAGGCCATGGGCACCAACATCCGCTTCAGCACAGCTTTCCATCCTCAAACTAGCAGTCAAGTCGAGCGTGTCAACTAGATTCTTGAAGATATGCTCAGGGCTTGTGTGATCTCCTTCGGCATGAAGTGGGAGGATTGTCTTCCTTATGCTGAATTCTCCTACAACAACAGTTTTCAAGCAAGTTCGGGCAAGGCCCCATTTGAAATTTTGTATGGCAGGAAGTGCCGTACCCCTCTCAACTGGTCTAAAACCGGTGAACGTTAGCTTTTCGGTAATGACTTAATCACAGAGGCAGAGGAAATGTGCAAAGTCATTCGTGATAACCTTAAAGCAGCCCAATCCCATCAGAAGAGCTACTATGATAGTAAGCACCGTGATTTGGCTTTCGAGATCGGAGATCATGTTTACCTCCGTGTCTCTCCTATCAAAGGTACTCGTCGCTTCGGTATCAAAGGGAAGCTTGCCCCCAGATACGTGGGACCTTTCAAGATTGTCAGCAAGAGAGGCGATCTCGCCTATCAACTCGAGCTTCCTTCAAACTTTGCAAATGTTCATGACGTGTTCCATGTCTCTCAGCTTCGAAAGTGCTTCAAGACTCCTGACCGCGCCGTCAACTTCCAAGACATTGAGCTCCAAGCAGATCTCTCTTATCGTGAGCGCCCAGTTGCTATTCTTGAAGAGACTGAACGCAAGACTCGCAACAAGTCAATCAAATTTCTCAAAGTCAAGTGGTCACACCATTCCGACCGTGAAGCTACCTGGGAACGTGAGGATCACCTCCGTTCTGAGTACCCGGCGTTCTTTCAGTCCTAGATCTCGGGACGAGATCCTTTCGTAGTGGTGGAGTGTTGTAACACCCCGGATGTAACTTTCCCAATTTGTACTCCAACTCTTGCCGTTTTTGGCGTTAAGTTATTTTATTTCCTCGGGTTCGGGTTTTTGTCTCCGTGTGTTGTTATCTTTGTCATGCATCTCATATCATGTCATCATGTGCATTGCTTTTGCATACGTGTTCGTCTCATGCATTCGAGCATTTTCCCCGTTGTCCGTTTTGCATTCCGGCGCTTCGTTCTCCTCCGATGGTCATTTCTAGATTTCTTTCGTGTGTGGGGATTAAACATTTCCGGATTGGACTAAGACTTGCCAAGCGGCCTTGGTTTACTGCCGGTAGACCGCCTGTCAAGTTTCGTATCATTTGGACTTCGTTTGATACTCCAACGGTTAACCGAGGGACCGAAAAGGCCTCGTGTGTGTTGCAGTCCAACACCCCTCCAATTTGGCCCAAAACCCACCTAAGCCTTCTCCATCATCTAGAGCGTTCGATGACGATCGCGTGGCCGAAAACCGCACCTCATTTGGACTCTCCTAGCTCCCTCTATGCCTAGTTAAAGAACCCCCTTTCCAAATCTCGGGTCCCCTCCCCGAAACCCTAGTCTCTTTCGTCTCGCGCGCCGCCGGACAAATTTGCCACCGACGGACATTGTCCAATCCGCCCGCGCGCCCACTCCTGTGCCGCCACGTGGCACCTCCGCCTCCAGCCGCCGCCGCGGCCCAGCGAGCCCGCAGCGGGCCCGCCCGGCCCATCG
>NC_057812.1:369421639-369436662 GCF_018294505.1 Triticum aestivum | reverse complement strand
GTCGCCGACGGCCTCCTCCACCGCGGCAAGCTCCGGCCCGGCCTCTCCCTCCAATTCTGGCAAGAACTCCGGCGAGGATGGCGTCGAACCTCGGATTGCGTGCCCCGATCCAGATATGAAAATATCTCCTCGGGTTGACTTTTTCTCTCGAAACCCTAATCCATATGCCTATGTTCATAGCCTCGTAACTTTGCATCCGTAGCTCTGATTCATTCATATAGCATATCAAAATGTTCATCTCAGAGAGTACATCATTTCATTCCATTGCATCATTTTCATTTGAGTTCATCTTGATTCCCGAAATGCTGTTAGAAAAGGGCTACTTGAGATAATTGTCAGGTCTACTGCTCCATTTAGCTTTTTGTCATTTTTGCCATGATTATTGTGTGCATGATATGCCCCTGAGTTCTACATATGTTTTGTTAAGGGTTTTGTCATCTTTCCAGAGGTGCAACCCATGTATTTTTGTGATGTGTGTGGTGAATAGCACAAGCTTGCCAAGTGGTGCACTTGTTAATTCTGATTTCAGGGACTTAGCAATTCCACTAAGTCCTTGATCTGTTTATCTCATATGGCCATATGTTCATGTTGTTTCCTAGCGATCCGTGCCTCTTTTGAGGATGATCAATAAGGATGTTTTGTTAATCTTGTAGTGCTCTATCCATCCATGTCTTTGTGTGCAATTATGGAACGACCTAGCAAGAGTCAATCGAGCTCTACTTTTGCTACTTTGTGAATCTGGGCAGATTGTCAACTTGTTTGTAATTTTGCCGATGATGTTGTAGTTGATCCATGCATGCTATGTTATTGTTCTTGCCATGTCTAGCTTGAATTTTGTGTATTCTTGATGGGTGTATGCTTAGATTTTCATGACTTGCTCCGTATTGAGTGCATCGAGCTCGTAAACATGCCTACTTGATATCTGTTTCAGCATGCTCCAGTTTTCACTAAGTCTGTGATCTGATTATGTTTTTGCCATGTTTACATGCTTGCAATTGTATTTTCTGATCCCTTTTGGCTCAAGGTCACCTAAGGGACTTTTGTTAAGCTCTTTGAGTAGGTCCATGCCATGCTTTACTTTGCCATGTTCAGGTCCTGTAGCATGTAGTTTTGTTGCTCCGAAGAGTGCTACCTGATCTGAAATTCCAGACAAGTGTTAATTTCGTCTGAGATCTGTTTGCCATATGCATTTTTTCCATACTTGTTTGAACCTGTTAATGGATGAATTGGCCGTAGCTCAATGCTAGACTTTTGTTAAGCATCTTGTATGCATCCCTGCCATGTATTTCGTTGTCATGTTTGGGTGCTGTAGCATGTTCATCTCATTGCATTTTAATGGCTACTTGCTGTAAATCGCGGACCGGTGTCATATTTTAATCGCTTGCCATTTCCAAACCGTAACTCCGGTTCCGGCATTCTTTCGTTTTCAAGCGATTTCATCTCATCTTTCCAGTGGCACACTTGGATTTCCAAGTTGAGGCCAGGTTCATGCATCCCTTGTCAAATCTTGCATATGCATCCCGCATCACATCCCGCATAGCATATCATCCTTGCATCATATTGTTTGATCCTTGCACGTGGTTGATTGTGTCCCTGTTGCTTGTTTGTCTTGTTTGGGTAGAGCCGGGAGACGAGTTCGCTAACGAGGAGCCCGTTGAGTTTGCTTTCGAGGATCCAGTCAACTCTGACAACTTTGCAGGCAAGATGATCATACCCTCGAAATCACTACTATATTTGCTATGCTAGATTGCTCGCTCTTTTGCTATGCCAATGCTACGATGCCTACCGCTTGCTTTCAAGCCTCCCAAATTTCCATGTCAAACCTCTAACCCACCATGTCCTAGCAAACCGTTGATTGGCTATGTTACCGCTTTGCTCAGCCCCTCTTATAGCGTTGCTAGTTGCAGGTGAAGATTGGAGGCCGTTCCTTGTTGGAACATTTATTTTACTTGTTGGGATATCATTATATTATCTTGTTATCTTAATGCATCTATATACTTGGTTAAGGGTGGAAGGCTCGGCCTCTCGCCTTGTGTTTTGTTCCACTCTTGCCGCCCTAGTTTCCGTCATATCGGTGTTATGTTCCGGATTTTGTGTTCCTTATGCGGTTGGGTTATAATGGGAACCCCTTGATAGTTCACCTTGATTAAAGCTTTTCCAGCAATGCCCAACCTTGGTTTTACCTTTTGCCACCTAGCCTCTTTTCCCTTGGGTTTCCGGAGCCCGAGGGTCATCTTATTTAACCCCCCCTCGGGCCAGTGCTCCTCTAAGTGTTGGTCCAAACCAGGCAGCCTGCGGGGCCACCTCAGGGAAACTCGAGGGTTGGTTTTACTCGTAGCTTGACCTATCCGAGTGTGCCCTGAGAACGAGATATGTGCAGCTCCTATCGGGATTTGTCGGCACATTCGGGCGGTGTTGCTGGTCTTGTTTTAACCTGTCGAAGTGTCTTGAAGAACCGAGATTCCGAGTCTGATCGGAACGTCTCGGGAGGAGGTCTATTCCTTCGTTGACCGTGAGAGCTTGTCATGGGCTAAGTTGGGACTCCCCTGCAGGGATTTGAACTTTCCAAAGCCGTGCCCGCGGTTATGGGCAGATGGGAATTTGTTAATGTCCGGTTGTAGATAACTTGAACCTTAATTTAATTAAAATGAATCAACTGAGTGTGTTGCCGTGATGGCCTCTTCTCGGCGGAGTCCGGGAAGTGGACACGGTGTTGGAGTAATGCTTGCGCAGGTTGTTCTCTAGTTTCTCGCTCGCGCTTTGCCTCCTCTTCTCGCTCTCTTTTGCGAACAGGTTAGCCACCATATTTGCTAGTCGCTTGCTGCAGCTCCTCATATAATTACCTTGCCTTACCTATAAGCTTAAATAGTCTTGATCGCGAGGGTGCGAGATTGTTGAGTCCCTGTGGCTCAAAGATTACTATTACACCAGATGCAGGGCCTGATGATTCCGCTCCAGGAGACGTGCTTGAGCTCAAGTGGGAGTTCGACGAAGACTCTCAGCGTTACTATGTTCTTTTCCTGATGATCAGTAGTGGTGCCCAGTTGGGGGTGATCGGGACCATGTCCCTTGTTGGGTTATCTTTTATTTTGGCGCCGTAGTCGGGCCATGAGTGTTTGATTGATGTAATGTTATTTATGTACTTGATTGGCGTGGCGAGTGTAAGCCAACTATGTTATCTCCCCTTTTATTACATCTATATTACATGGGATGTTGTGAAGATTGCCTAACTTGCGACATATGCCTTCAATGCGATTATGCCTTTAAGTCATGCCTCGACACGTGGGAGATATAGTCGCATCGAGGGTGTTACAAGTTGGTAATCAGAGCCTTCCCCGACCTTAGGAGCCCCATTGCTTGATCGTTTTTAGTGGCCAAGTTGTGTCTAGTAAAATGTTTTGAGTCATTTAGGAATTATATATCGGAGAGTTTAGGAATTATTTTTACTTCCCAGTCTCCTCACCGCTCTGGTAAGGCATCCTGACGTAGAGTTTTGACTCTTCTCTTCTCAAATTTCACTAAAAAAAATTAGGATCACGCGGGTATCTTGGAATCGTTCCTATGGTTTTATGACGAGAACATTGTCTTGGTGCCTCCTGTCAGGGGTTTTGTGGAAGTATCCCGGGGAGTTGAGCTCTGAGGTGTTGTCGTCATAATGTTATCGTTGCAGTTCTGGAATACCTGAGTTTAGTACACCGACATCGAAAATCTCTTTTATATAGTTCGTTGGTGAGATAACCTCGACGCCACCCAGTACTGGGGCGGGAGTTCGGGAGTATCGCCATAACTTGTATAACGGATGTTTTTCGAAGGTTGAGGTAGATGGTTTCCGAAGTTTCTCTTGGTTATGTGTTGAAGGATGGATACAGCTGGATGTAGGATTTGCTAGTTTGGGTGAGATATTATGCTTCCCCTGTATCCCCAACACCTGATTGCATAACCGGAAAGGTTCAGGAGTTTCATAGGTGGGAATTCTAGTAGCTCTAGTTCTTCTTCCACGGATATTGGTTTGAGATTGGGATTTCTTACCGATCATTCATTCTCGATCCATACCTTGTTAATTTATTTCTCTACCTAAATTCTACGTGGCTTCTCAATTTATGGAGATGTGACCATTTCAAGAGGAACGCATTCGTTCATTTTGTTCGGATGTGAAGACGATACGTTGCAATTTTCATTCCGTTGGATTCAGCTTCAATATTTGTCTATCAATGTGCTAATGGATGTCAACCTCTTCAGGATGGCTCCTCCAACGCGCACGACTCCGAATCCTAATCCGCCACCACCTCCACCTCCTCCGGAGGCATGGCAAGCTGTGATGGCCGCAACCAATGAAAACACACAGTTGATCATGCAAATTTTTCAAGAGCGCAATCAAGGCAACCAAGGGAACCAAGGCAACAATCAGAATCACTTTGGTACACTCAACTAGTTCCTTGCTAACGGGCCAAAGACTTTCAGCAATTGTGTTGAGGCAACCGATGCTGACGATTGGCTTGTGGATCTGTGCAAGCATTTCGAGTGCAGTAGTGTCAGGCCTGAGGACTTTGTCAAGTTCGCTTCCTTCCAACTCAAAGATCAAGCTGCAGAATGGTTCCAGCAGTACAAGGATTCCAGAGGTGGACATGTTATTACCTGGGATGAATTCCGTCAAGATTTCCAAGCTCATCATATCCCTCAGAGCGTGGTTGAAAGCAAGCGTGAGGAATTCCGCAACCTGAAGCAAGGCTCTTTGTCTGTCTATGACTACAACAAGTTGTTTCAGAAGCTCGCCCGCCTTGCTAAGCAGGACGTACCTGATGAGAAGAGCATGATATACCAGTTCAGGGGTGGTCTCAGAGAAGAAATTCAGCTAGCTCTTGTTCTCTTTGAGCCCTTGAGGTACGATGAGTTCTAAAACATGGCATTGAAGCAAGAGGCCGCTCAGTTGAGGTGTGATGCTTCCAAGAAGCGAGTCAGAGATGTTACTCCTTCTTCCTCTACTCAAGTGGCCAAGCAGCAGAAGTATTGGCTTCCTCCTCCTCCGTTCCGTCAGCCGTATCAGCAGAAGAGAAAAGGTGGCAGTGGATCTTCCCACCCACCCAACCCTGGCTTTCAGAACAAGACTTCATCTCAAGCTCCAAGATCGAGTGCTCCGTATCATCGTCCGCTTTCAGAGGTCACGTGCAACAAGTGCCAACAGAAGGGTCACTATGCCAACAAGTGTCTCAATCAGAGGCGTCTTCCTCCTCCTCCTCCTGTTAGATCGGCAAGTACAGCTATGGTCAAGCATAACACCAAGCACACTTATTGGTGGACTCGAATGAAGCGCGAGATTGCTCAATTCGTAAATGAGTGTGATGTCTGCAAAAGAGTGAAGGCAGAACATCAAAGGCCAGCTTGTCTCCTCTAACCTCTTGCCATTCCAGAATGGAAGTTTGACCACATTGAAATGGACTTCGTGACTGAGTTTCCAAAGTCCAAGCGTGGCAATGATGCTATATTCGTTGTCATCGACAAACTCACTAAAGTGGCTCACTTTCTACCTATCAAAGAGTCGATCACTGCAGCTCAATTGGCGGAACTCTATACCTCTCGAATTGTCTCTCTCCACGGTATTCCACAAGTGATCTCTTCAGACCGTAGCAGCATCTTTACATCCAAGTTTTGGGATTCTTTTCAGAAGGCCATGGGCACCAACATCCGCTTCAGCACAGCTTTCCATCCTCAAACTAGCAGTCAAGTCGAGCGTGTCAACCAGATTCTTGAATATATGCTCAAGGCTTGTGTGATCTCCTTCGGCATGAAGTGGGAGGATTGTCTTCCTTATGCTGAATTCTCCTACAACAACAGTTTTCAAGCAAGTTCGGGCAAGGCCCCATTTGAAATTCTGTATGGCAGGAAGTGCCGTACCCCTCTCAACTGGTCTGAAACCGGTGAACGTCAGCTTTTCGGTAATGACTTAATCACAGAGGCAGAGGAATTGTGCAAAGTCATTCGTGATAACCTCAAAGCAGCCCAATCCCGTCAGAAGAGCTACTATGATAGTAAGCACCGTGATTTGGCTTTCGAGATCGGAGATCATGTTTACCTCCGCGTCTCTCCTATGAAAGGTACTCGTCGCTTCGGTATCAAAGGGAAGCTTGCCCCCAGATACGTGGGACCTTTCAGGATTGTCAGCAAGAGAGGCGATCTCGCCTATCAACTCGAGCTGCCTTCAAACTTTGCAAATGTTCATGACGTGTTCCATGTCTCTCAGCTTCGAAAGTGCTTCAAGACTCCTGACCGCGCCGTCAACTTCGAAGACTTGAGCTCCAAGCAGATCTCTCTTATCGTGAGCACCCAATTGCTATTCTTGAAGAGACTGAACGCAAGACTCCCAACAAGTCAATCAAATTTCTCAAAGTCAAGTGGTCACACCATTCCGACCGTGAAGCTACCCAGGAACGCGAGGATCACCTCCGTTCTGAGTACCCGGCGTTCTTTCAGTCCTAGATCTCGGGACGAGATCCTTTCGTAGTGGTGGAGTGTTGTAACACCCTGGATGTAACTTTCCTAATTTGCACTCCAACTCTTGCCATTTTCGGTGTTAAGTTATTTTATTTCCTCGGGTTCGGGTTTTTGTCTCCGTGTGTTGTTATCTTTGTCATGCATCTCATATCATGTCATCATGTGCATTGCATTTTTATACGTGTTCGTCTCATGCATTCGAGCATTTTCCCCGTTGTCCGTTTTGCATTCCGGCGCTTCGTTCTCCTCCGGTGGTCATTTCTAGCTTTCTTTCGTGTGTGGGGATTAAACATTTCCGGATTGGACCGAGACTTGCCAAGCGGCCTTGGTTTACTACCGGTAGACCGCCTGTCAAGTTTCGTATCATTTGGACTTCGTATGATACTCCAACGGTTAACCGAGGGACCGAAAAGGCCTGTGTGTGTTGCAGCCCAACACCCCTCCAATTTGGCCCAAAACCCACCTAAGCCTTCTCCATCATCTATAGCGTTCGATCACGATCGCGTGGCCGAAAACCGCACCTCATTTGGACTCTCCTAGCTCCCTCTATGCCTATTTAAAGAACCCCCTTTCCAAATCTCGGATCCCCTCCCCGAAACCCTAGTCTCTTTCGTCTCGCGCGCCGCCGGACAAATTTGCCACTGACGGACATTGTCCGATCCGCCCGCGCGCCCAGTCCTGTGCCGCCACGTGGCACCTCCGCTGCCAGCCGCCGCCGCGGCCCGGCGAGCCTGCAGCGGGCCCGCCCGGCCCATCGTCGCCCCCGCCGTGCTCCGCCTCCACCCCGTGATAGAGGCTAAGGTGTCCCGATGTTTCGATGAGATGGTGGCTATCGTTTTCTGTGGGAGTCGACCTTGACGATCCGACTATGAACGTGCGAGACGTCGCGCCTTAGCAATCGCTAAACCAACTTCCGAGGGTTATTGACCACGCCGCAGCACGATCAACCTGACCACGAGGGTCTGTTTCCTGCGAGCAAACGAAGAACAAGCAAGAAACTGAGATTGCAATCGAGATATTGCGAATATAAGATGAAAGCTTTATTGATCAAGGTGGGGTTCTGTGACGTCTTGGTCTGGTCGTTGGACACAAACGAAGTACGCGAAGTTGCAGCTATGGCGAACTTTTAATCTAAACAAAACCCAAAGTCTAAACGACGCCCTAAGGGCTGTATATATGGAGGGAGAGGGGGGAATTTCGTGGCCCTTGAGGGTGGGGTCTGAAACCAACCCTAACTCTTGTTTCCCCACACATACGGACTCTAAAACTAGCTTATACTTAAGTATTTCGAAATTACATGGGCCTGGCCCATTAATAAGGTGACGCAGCACCTAGAATAGCCTATGGACGGATATTATGAAGTGGCATCTTGTATATTTCGTCCAAGGCTTCATGCACTCCTTATGGCGGCTTCAAAGTCCTGAAATCATCACTTGTAACTCCGTTCTTGATCCCCTTGCGCATGCCATCAACTCCATGCGTGTTCTTGCTCCAATGTTCATCCTTCTCCAAGCTAGGCCCTTCATTTGTAAGCAAAACAAATGTATCCAATTTAGGCAGCATCATAATCTCATGAACATTAGAATCATTACCAACAAACGAAAGTACCTGGTAATTTAATTGGCGTGCGCGAGCTCTAGTAATTGGTCCAGTATATGTAACAGTAGGGGCTGTGGGTGTAACAATGGTATTGATGTCCTCATCATCCTCCCCTTCTTGAAATGAAGTCATCCTCGACGGAAGCGCATCTTCCTCACCCAAATAAGGCTTCAAATCTGCAATGTTAAAAGTGGGACTAACCCCAAAATCTACAGGTAGCTCAAGTTTATATGCATTATCATTTATTTTCTCTAACACCTTAAAAGGACCATCAGCACGTGGCATTAGCTTTGATTTGCGCAGATTAGGAAATCTATCTTTACGCAAATGTAACCAAACAAGATCTCCAGGCGCAAACACTACATGTTTTCTACCCTTATCTCCAGCAAGTTTATATTATTCATACGCTCAATGTTTTCCTTAGTTAACTCATGCATTTTTAAAATCAATTCAGAACGTTCTTTAGCATCAAAATTAACCTTCTCTGAAGATGGAAGAGGCAACAAATCAATAGGTTCACGAGGTAGGAAACCATACACAATTTCAAAAGGGCACATCTTAGTAGTAGAATGCAATGAACGATTATAAGCAAATTCAATATGAGGCAAGCATTCTTCCCACATTTTCTTGTTATTCTTCAAAACAGCCATAAGCATAGTAGACAATGTTCTATTGACTACTTCAGTTTGTCCATCAGTTTGGGGGTGACAAGTAGTACTAAAAAGCAGCTTAGTCCCCAACTTAGCCCATAAACATCTCCAAAAGTGGCTAAGAAATTTAGTATCACGATCTGAAACAATAGTATTTGGCACACCATGTAAGCGAATAATTTCACGAAAGAACAAATCAGCAACATTAACAACATCATCGCTTTTATGACATGGTATAAAGTGTGCCATTTTCGAGAACCTATCCACGACAACAAATATGCTATCCCTCCCCTTCTTTGTTCGAGAAAAACCTAAAACAAAGTCCATAGATATATCCTCCCAAGGAACACTAGGTACAGGCAAAGGCATATATAAACCATGAGGATTGAGTCCTGACTTAGCTCTTTGACATGTAGTGCAGCGAGCAACAAAACGCTCAACATCCCGTCTCATCTTTGGCCAAAAGAAATGTGTAGCAAGTATATCCTCCGTCTTCTTGATGCCAAAGTGTCCCATTAATCCTCCTCCATGCACCTCCTGCAACAACAAAAGACGAACAGAGCTAGCTGGAATGCATAGCTTGTTAGCACGAAACACAAATCCATCGTTAAGAACGAACTTGTTCCAAGTTCTCCCTTCCTTACAATTCTGCAATACATCTTTAAATTCAGCATCATGAACATATTGATCTTTGATGGTCTCCAAACCAAATATTTTAAAGTCAAGTTGTGAAAGCATAGTATAACAACGAGACAAGGCATCAGCAATAACATTTTCTTTACCCTTCTTGTGTTTAATGACATAAGGGAAAGTCTCAATGAATTAAACCCATTTAGCATGTCTACGGTTCAGTTTTGCTAGACTTTTAATGTGTTTCAAAGATTCATGATCAGAATGTATAACAAATTCCTTGGGCCATAAATAATGTTGCCATGTTTCTAAGGTCCGAACAAGAGCATATAATTCTTTATCATAAGTAGAATAGTTCAGACTAGGCCCACTCAATTTTTCAGAAAAGTATGCAACGGGTTTTCCATCTTGTAATAACACACCTCCTAATCCAATTCCACTAGCATCACATTCAAGCTCAAAAGTCTTATTGAAATTAGGAAGTTGGAGTAAAGGAGCATGTGTCAACTTATCTTTCAATACCGTGAAGGCTTCTTCCTGTGCGGTACCCCAAACAAAAGGCACATCCTTCTTTGTAAGCTCGTTGAGAGGTGCAGCAATGGTGCTAAAATCTCTCACAAAACGCCTATAGAAACCAGCGAGGCCAAGGAAACTCCTCACTTGTGTGACCGTTTTGGGCTGCGGCCAACTCTCAATAGCTTCAATCTTGGCTTTATCAACTTCAATTCCCTGTGGAGTAACAACATAGCCAAGGAAAGATACTCGATCGGTGCAAAAGGTGCACTTTCCAAGGTTTCCAAACAAACGTGCATCACGTAGAGCAATAAAAACAGCACGTAAATGTTCCAAATGTTCCTCCAAAGATTTGCTATAAATCAATATGTCATCAAAGTAAACTACCACAAATCGTCCAGTGAAAGCACGTAAAACTTCGTTCATTAACCTCATGAAAGTACTAGGTGCATTAGTTAACCAAAAAGGAATGACTAACCACTCATATAATCCAAACTTAGTTTTAAATGTTGTTTTCCATTCATCACCCGATTTCATACAAATTTGATGGTATCCACTACGCAAATCAACTTTGGAGAATATTGTAGAGCCACTCAATTCATCAAGCATATCATCTAGCCTAGGAATAGGATGACGATAACGAATAGTAATATTATTAATGCCTCTACAATCAACGCACATACGCGACGTACCATCCTTCTTCGGCACTAAAATGATAGGAACAACACAAGGACTAAGGGATTCGCGTATATAACCTTTGTCGAGCAGTTCTTGTACTTGACGCATAATCTCCTTCGTCTCCTCTGGATTGGTATGGTATGGTGCACGGTTGGGTAGCGAATGCTCAATCCCTCGAATAGGTGGTAATCCCGGTGACACGTCTTGTGGAAAGACGTCGGCGAACTCCTGCAAAATGTTAGTGACAGCAGGGGGCAAAGAGGAAGGCACGTCCTCGAATTAAAATAATGCCTCTTTGCACACAAAAGCATAGCAAACAGATTTGCTAAAATCTAGCTCATCAATATCAGATTTGGTGGCAAGTAAACATGCACTTTTCAATTTAATTTCAGAAACAACAGTAGATGGTTTATTATTAGGCTTCATTTGGTGCTCAAATTCTTTTGCCACAATCTGATTTTCACTCTTATTTGTCTCCTGTTTTGCTTTATTAGCTCTATTAATATCATCTTTCAAAATGGAATCAGGAGTCATAGGAAGCAAAGTAATATTTTTATCGTTATGAACAAGAGTATACTGATTGTTTCTACCATGGTGTACAGAATTTTTATCAAATTGCCATGGTCTACCAAGTAATAAGGAACATGCTTGCATAGGTACCACATCACAATCAACATAATCAGCATATGTAGAGATACTAAAATGCACATGAACAGTACATGTTACCTTAACCTTGCCGCTGTTGTTGAACCAGTGGATGTAGTAAGGATGTGGATGTGGTCTTGTGGTGAGAGATAGCTTCTCCACCATCTCCATGCTAGCCAAGTTATTGCAGCTCCCTCCATCTATGATCACGCGAACAGAACGTTCTTTCACAACTCCCTTTGTATGGAACAAATTATGCCTCTGATTTTGCTCAGCTTGTGTAACCTGCACACTCAAAACACGTTGAGCAACTAAACATTCATACCTGTCAGCATCTTCAGGAGCCATGTATTGCGTCTCATGATCAGAATCGTCTCCACCGTGTTCGTCACGTGTAATAAGAGCCAAAGTCTCCTCATCATAGTCACTAGCAGACTCACACCCACCATCCTCAGTAACAATCATCACACGCTTAGATGGGCATTCTCTCGCATAATGACCTCCACCCTTGCAACGTCGACAAATAATATCATGTGTTTGCCCTGTGGATGCCATGGATGAAGAAGAGCTCTTTGCAGGCCCAGAAGGTATGCTCTTGGCAGATAGTGGTGATTGTGCCTGCTTTATTGTATCACGGTTGGAGGTGGCAGCCGACGGAGGCGCCGGTGTAGCAGAACGTGTGGAAGTAGATGATGCACGTGGTGTCCATGATGAAGGTCGACCTGCAGAAAAGTTAGTCCGCGCCAATGCCTGTCGATCCCGCACTTCATGTTCAGCTTTACAAGCAAGATGGAATAAACGAGTGATATTAGTATACTCCTTATACTCTAGAATCGTCTGAATCTCTCTATTTAATCCACCCATAAAACGTGCAAGCATAGCTTCATTCTCCTCAACAATACCACATCTAATCATGCCAGTTTATAATTCCTGATAATATTCTTCTACAAAAAAATTTCCCTGTCTTAAGCGCTGCAATTTTTGAAGTAATTCACGTTGATAATATGGTGGAACCCAACGAGTACGCATAGCAGTTTTCAAAGCAGCCCAAGTAGCCGAAATAGGAAATAATCTACAGTGCTCAGACCACCAAACACATGCAAAACTAGTGAATGCACAAACAGCAGCAGGAACATGTAAATCGTTGTTCAGTTTCTAACTCCCAAGTAAGATATATATCAGGAACATATCTACCCTCAAATGGTGGAATATTCAATTTTAGTTTAGGGAGATGGTCATGATCTCGTACCTGAGGGTGAGCCCTACCATTGCCATTATTTGCATGTGGACGACCTGGTGGTTGCTGTGCTGGTGGTGGCACGTAGTTCTGATTTTGATCAACCTCATCCTCATAATCTCCCACATAATCATCCTCCTCCACATCAGCAGTAGGAGCCACAGAAGTATCAACAACAGCACCAGCAGTTTGGCCCGACTGAAGAGGGACACGGCTCGCTCGGCGGAGGGCTGTTTCCCGACGTGGAGGTAGTCGATGTTGTTGCTGTTGTTGCAGAGGTGCGGCAGGAGCAGCCGGTGGTGGTGGTGGAAAACGCGAAAGCAATTCAGCAAACTTGTTATCGAGCTTTGTTTCAAACGTCTTCTCCATGCCATCTATCTTCTCCATGGCCTCTTCAAATCTGTTTATCACATCTTGCACCTGTGCACTCATCATTTGCTGAAACGTATCATGAAGCTCCTTGTTCATCAAGTTCTCCCAGTCAGTCTCGTCGGCTTGTGAACCTGGCATGGTTAGCAGCAATAGAAACACACAAGAATATGATCCTACAGACTACTAACAAGTGGTGGTGGTGGCGGGTGTCACAAATCCGTCAAGCAAATCTCAAATTCTTACCAGTTCTTACCCAGCAGCAGGCGGTGATCGGCAATCGTTGTAGTCAAAACTCTCAAAAGCTTGGATAGAGCGATTGCCAGGGAGAGTCAAATGCACGACGTAGATGTATGTGGAGCTGGGAAGGCTTATAGTATGGTAGCAAAAAGGGTCAGCAATAATCAATTCAGAGATGCAAAGTTGAATAAACGCTCAACGACGGTACTGTGCTGGTCCTAGGCTATACCGTGCTAGAGACGCGAGCCTAGAACACTAACAAAATCACGGCGCTGCACGTAAATAAGGGAAAAGCACACTCTGGAACTCTTTTTTTCGCTCTTTTTTTTGCGCTCCTTTTTTTTGCGCTCCTCTTTTTTTTGCGAAAAATCACTATAATGGCGAGTGTCTCAAAACTCTTCCCTCATCAAACTGATAGGATGGGCACGGAATTTTTTTTCACTTTTTTCGGAAATCAGGGCAGCGACGACGAAAAAGTGCGACAAAAAATCACTATGATGGCACGTGGCTCAAAAGACTCAAAAAAGCCTAAAAATAGGATAGGGAAAAAAATTTGGCCTAAAAACTGCCCGGGGGTCTCCAAACTCTTTTTTTTCCCGAGACCTACGCAGGCAAGGAAACACGAATCAGAATTTAGATTGATCTCAAGAACAAACCTAATATGAGAAGAACTCGGATTGGTGGTGGATATATGGTTGTGGTATATGGCAGCGGTGGTGGTATATGGTAGCGGTGGTGGTATATGGATACAGATTGGTGGTGGTATATGGATACGGATTGGTGGTGGTATATGGATATGGATTCAGAGCGGTGGCGGATAAGCAAAAGTGGTAGATGGGCGATGATGATGGTGCGGCGGCGGCGTGACAACTTATGACCAGAACTCGAAACTCTAAAAGACTAGACTCTAAGACCAGCAACTTGACATGACGATGCTACCGCAAATTCAACAAAGCAAAAACCCTAAAAAGATTATGCAAAGGCTCAGATTGGTTCGGATATGATGAACTAACCCTAATTTTTTTTCTGGCTTTTTCGTGGACTGTAGGTATGAAGAACAGACTCGATCTAATCTACGAAAAACTGTAAAATCTCACCGAGCAACCTGGAAATCTGATACCACTTGATAGAGGCTAAGGTGTCACGATGTTTCGATGAGATGGTGGCTATCGTTTTCTGTGGGAGTCGACCTTGACGATCCGACTACGAACGTGCGAGACGTCGCGCCTTAGCAATCGCTAAACCAACTTCCGAGGGTTATTGACCACGCCGGAGCACGATCAACCTGACCACGAGGGTTTGTTTCCTGCGAGCAAACGAAGAACAAGCAAGAAACTGAGATTGCAATCGGGATATTGCGAATATAAGATGAAAGCTTTATTCATCAAGGTGGGGTTCTGTGACGTCTTGGTCTGGTCGTTGGACACAAACGAAGTACGCGAAGTTGCAGCTATGGCGAACTTTTAATCTAAACAAAACCCAAAGTCTAAACGACGCCCTAAGGGCTGTATATCTGGAGGGAGAGGGGGGAATTTTGTGGCCCTGGAGGGTGGGGTCCAAAACCAACCCTAACTCTTGTTTCCCCACACATACGGACTCTAAAACTAGCCTATACTTAAGTATTTCGAAATTACATGGGCCTGGCCCATTAATAAGGTGATGCAGCACCTAGAATAGCCTATGGACGAATATTATGAACTGGCATCTTGTATATTTCGTCCAAGGCTTCATGCACTCCTTATGGCGGCTTCAAAGTCCTGAAATCATCACTTGTAACTCCGTTCTTGATCCCCTTGCGCATGCCATCAACTCCATGCGTGTTCTTGCTCCAATGTTCATCCTTCTCCAAGCTAGGCCCTTCATTTGTAAGCAAAACAAATGTATCCAATTTAGGCAGCATCATAATCTCATGAACATTAGAATCATTACCAAGAAATGAAAGTACCTGGTAATTTAATTGGCGTGCGCGAGCT
>NC_057812.1:369356357-369421309 GCF_018294505.1 Triticum aestivum | reverse complement strand
CGCCTCGTCGCCGAGCCGCCCCGCGCCGCCGACGGCCTCCTCCACCGCGGCAAGCTCCGGCCCGGCCTCTCCCTCCAAGTCCGGCAAGAACTCCGGCGAGGAAGGTGTCGAACCTCGGATTGCGTGCCCCGATCCTGATCTGAAAATATCTCCTCGGGTTGACTTTTTCTCTCGAAACCCTAATCCATATGCCTATGTTCATAGCCTCGTAACTTTGCATCCGTAGCTCCGATTCATGCATATAGCATATCAAAATGTTCATCTCAGAGAGTACATCATTTCATTCCATTGCATCATTTTCATTTGAGTTCATCTTGATGCTCGAAATACTGTTAGAAGAGGGCTACTTGAGATAATTGTCAGGTCTGCTGCTCCATTTAGCTTTGTGTCCTTTTTGCCATGATTATTGTGTGCATGATATGCCCCTGAGTTCTACAGATGTTTTGTTAAGGGTTTTGTCATCTTTCCAGAGGTGCAACCCATGTATTTTTGTGATGTGTGTGGTGACTAGCACAAGCTTGCCAAGTGGTGCACTTGTTAATTCTGATTTCAGGGACTTAGCAATTCCACTAAGTCCTTGATCTGTTTATCTCATATGGCCATATGTTGATGTTGTTTCCTAGCGATCCGTGCCTCTTTTGAGGATGATCAGTAAGGATGTTTTGTTAATCTTGTAGTGCTCTATCCATCCATGTCTTTGTGTGCAATTATGGAACACCCTAGCTTGAGTCAATCGAGCTCTAGTTTTGCTACTTTGTGAATCTGGGCAGATTGTCAACTTGTTTGCAATTTTGCCGATGATGTTGTAATTGATCCATGCATGCTATGTTATTGTTCTTACCATGTCTAGCTTGCATTTTGTGTATTCTTGATGGGTGTATGCTTAGCTTATCATGACTTGCTCCGTATTGAGTGCATCGAGCTCGTAAACATGCCTACTTGATATCTGTTTCATCATGCTCCAGTTTTCACTAAGTCTGTGATCTGATTATGTTTTTGCCATGTTCACATGCTTGCAATTGTATTTTCTGATCCCTTTTGGCTCAAGGTCACCTAAGGGACTTTTGTTAAGCTCTTTGAGTAGCTCCATGCCATGCTTTACTTTGCCATGTTCAGGTCCTGTAGCATGTAGTTTTGTTGCTCCGAAGAGTGCTACCTGATCTGAAATTCCAGACAAGTGTTAATTTCACTAAGTCTGAGATCTGTTTGCCATATGCATTTTTTCCATGCTTGTTTGAACCTGTTAATGGATGAATTGGCTGTATCTCAGTGCTAGATTTTTGTTAAGCATCTTGTATGCATCCCTGCCATGTATTTTGTTGTCATGTTTGGGTGCGGTTGCATGTTCATCTCATTGCATTTAGATGGCTACTTGCTGTAAATCGCAGACCGGTGTCATATTTTAATCGCTTGCCATTTCCAAACCGTAACTCCGATTCCAGTATTCTTTATATCGTTTTCAAGAGATTTCAACTCATCTTTCCAGTGGAACACTTGGATTTCCAAGTTGAGGCCAGGTTCATGCATCCCTTGTCAAATCTTGCATATGCATCCCTTATCGCATCCCGCATAGCATATCATCCTTGCATCATATTGTTTGATCCTTGCACATGGTTGATTGTGTCCCTGTTGCTTGTTTGTCTTGTTTGGGTAGAGCCGGGAGACGAGTTCGCTAACGAGGAGCCCGTTGAGTTTGCTTTCGAGGATCCAGTCAACTCTGACAACTTTGCAGGCAAGATGATCATACCCTCGAAATCACTACTATCTTTGCTATGCTAGATTGCTCGCTCTTTTGCTATGCCAATGCTATGATGCCTACCACTTGCTTTCAAGCCTCCCAAATTGCCATGTCAAACCTCTAACCCACCATGTCCTAGCAAACCGTTGATTGGCTATGTTACCGCTTTGCTCAGCCCCTCTTATAGTGTTGCTAGTTGCAGGTGAAGATTGGAGGCCGTTCCTTGTTGGAACATTTATTTTACTTGTTGGGATATCATTATATTATCTTGTTATCTTAATGCATCTATATACTTGGTTAAGGGTGGAAGGCTCGGCCTCTCGCCTAGTGTTTTGTTCCACTCTTGCTGCCCTAGTTTCTGTCATATCGATGTTATGTTCCCGGATTTTTGCGTTCCTTACGCGGTTGGGTTATAATGGGAACCCCTTGATAGTTTGCCTTGATTAAAGCTTTTCCAGCAATGCCCAACCTTGGTTTTATATTTTGCCACCTAGACTCTTTTCCCTTGGGTTTCCGGAGCCCGAGGGTCATCTTATTTAACCCCCCCGGGCCAATGCTCCTCTGAGTGTTGGTCCGAACCAGGCAGCTTGCGGGGCCACCTCGGGGAAACTCGAGGGTTGGTTTTACTCGTAGCTTGACCTATCTGAGTGTGCCCTGAGAACGAGATATGTGCAGCTCCTATCGGGATTTGTTGGCACATTCGGGCGGTGTTGCTGGTCTTGTTTTAACCTGTCAAAGTGTCTTGAAGAACCGAGACACCGAGTCTGATCGGAACGTCTCGGGAGGAGGTCTATTCCTTTGTTGACCGTGAGAGCTTGTCATGGGCTAAGTTGGGACTCCCCTACAGGGATTTGAACTTTCGAAAGTCGTGCCCGCGGTTATGGGCAGATGGGAATTTGTTAATGTCCGGTTGTAGATAACTTGAACCTTAATTTAATTAAAATGAATCAACTGAGTGTGTTGCCGTGATGGCCTCTTCTCGGCGGAGTCCGGGAAGTGGACACGGTGTTGGAGTAATGCTTGCGCAGGTTGTTCTCTAGTTTCTCTCTCGCGCTTTGCCTCCTCTTCTCGCTCTCTTTTGCGAACAGGTTAGCCACCATATTTGCTAGTCGCTTGTTGCAGCTCCTCATATAATTACCTTGCCTTGCCTATAAGCTTAAATAGTCTTGATCGCGAGGGTGCGAGATTGTTGAGTCCCTGTGGCTCACAGATTACTATTACACCAGATGCAGGGCCTGATGATTCCACTCCAGGATACGCGCTTGAGCTCAAGTGGGAGTTCGAGAAGACTCTCAATGTTACTATGTTTCTTTTCCTGATGATCAGTAGTGGTGCCCAGTTGGGGGTGATCGGGACCGTGTCGCTTGTTGGGTTATCTTTTATTTTGGCGCCGTAGTCGGGCCATGAGTGTTTGATTGATGTAATGTTATTTATGTACTTGATTGACGTGGCGAGTGTAAGCCAACTATGTTATCTCCCCTTTTATTACATCTATATTACATGGGATGTTGTGAAGATTGCCTAACTTGCGACATATGCCTTCAATGCGATTATGCCTTTAAGTCGTGCCTCGACACGTGGGAGATATAGTCGCATCGAGGGTGTTACAAGTTGGTAATAAGAGCCTTCCCCGACCTTAGGAGCCCCATTGCTTGATCGTTTTTAGCGGCCAAGTGGTGTCTAGTAAAATGTCACAAAACTTGGCATGCTATCATGGAGCGGCATCAACATGCCGTGGTAAAAATTTTGTCCCATTTGGGGCAGGTTTGGGTATAAGCTTCTCACAAACCAGAGCTTCTCACAACAAGCGTGATGGTTTCGGTAGGGAATGTGCCACCTTTGAGGTCGAAATGATATCCGTTGTCTCTTATTGCTTTCAAAAAATTTCGAGTGTCAACATAGAACAACAAGAGTGTTGTGTTCAATTTTCGAATTTTTAGCGGTTCGTTTGGACATTTTTATACATTAACTAGGTTTTCCAGGCGTTTTATGTGCATAACTCAAATTTGAACTACATGCACTTTCTCCAGTGCATATAAACCGGTTGAAAAAGTAAATAGGTGTCCTTGGGTGCATGCTTAGGTCCCATGCAAGAAATGGCAATGAATTGCAAACACCCTGCAACCGTCACTCGGCCGCAAACATTGAGATACCTGGTTTTTAAATTCTAGTAAATCCAAAACTCGTCTGAAATTCATGAAACTTGGCATGCTATCATGGAGCAGCATCAACATGTCGTGGTAAATATTTTGTCCCATTTGGGGCAGGTTTGGGTATAAGCTACTCACAAACCAGAGCTTCTCACAACAAGCGTGATGGTTTTGGTAGGGAACGTGCCACCTTTCGGGATGAAACGATATCCGTTGCCTCTTATTGCTTTCAAAAAATTTCGAGCGTCAACATAGAACAACAAGAGTGTTGTGTTCAATTTTGGATTTTTTTTCCGGGGTTCGTTTGGACATTTTTATACATTAACTTGGTTTTCCAGGCATTTTGTGTGCATAATTCAAATTTGAACTACATGCACATGCTCCAGTGCATATAAACTGGCTGAAAATCAAATATGTGTCCTTGGGTGCATGCTTAGGTCCCATGCAAGAAATGAGAATGAATTTCAAATACCCTGCCACCGTCACTCGGTCACAAACATTGAGATACTTGGTTTTTAAATTCTAGTATATCCAAAACTCGTCTGAAATTAATGAGACTTGGCATGCTATCATGGAGCGGCATCAACATGTCGTGGTAAAATTTTTGTCCCATTTGCGGCAGGTTTGGGTATTAAGCTTCTCACAAACCAGAGCTTCTCACAACAAGCGTGATGGATTCGGTAGGGAACGTGCTAGGTTTGGGGACGAAACGATGTCCATTGCCTCTTATTGCTTTCAAAAAATTTCAAGTGTCAACATAGAACAACAAGAGTGTTGTGTTCCATTTTGGATATTTTCGGGATTCGTTTGGACATTTTTATACATTAACTGGGTTTTCCAGGAATTTTATGTGCATAATTCAAATTTGAACTACATACACATTGTCCAGTGCATATAAACTGGTTGAAAAATCAAATATGTGTCCTTGGGTGCATGCTTAGGTCCCATGCAAGAAATGGAAATGAATTTCAAACACCCTGCCACTGTCACTCGGCTGCAAACATTGAGATACTTGGTTTTTAAATAATAGTAAATCCAAAACTAGTCTGAAATTCATGAAACCTGACATGCTATCATGGAGCGACATCAACATGCCGTGGTAAAATTTTTGTCCCTTTTGGGGCAGGTTTGGGTATAAGCTTCTCACAACAAGTGTGATGGTTTCGATAGGCAACGTGCCACCTTTGGGGACGAAACGATATTCGTTGCCTCTTATTGCTTTCCAATTTTTTCGAGTGTCAAGATAGAACAACAAGAGTGTTGTGTTCAATTTTGGAATTTTTAGAGGTTCGTTCGGACATTTTTATTCATTAACTTGGTTTTCTAGGCATTTTATGTGCATAATTCAAATTTGAACTACATGCACATTCTCCAGTGCATATAAACTGGTTGAAAAATTAAATATGTGTCCTTGGGTGCATGCTTAGGTCCCATGCAAGAAATGGAAATGAATTTCAAACACCCTGCCACCGTCACTCGGCTGCAAACATTGAGATACTTGGTTTTTAAATAATAGTAAATCCAAAACTAGTCTGAAATTCATGAAACCTGACATGCTATCATGGAGCGGCATCAACATGCCGTGGTAAATTTTTGTCCCATTTGGGGCAGGTTTGGGTATAAGCTTCTCACAAACCAGAGCTTCTCACAACAAGCGTGATGGTTTTGGTAGGGAATGTGCCACCTTTGAGGACAAAACAATATTCGTTGCCTCTTATTGCTTTCAAAATTTTTCGAGTGTCAACATAGAACTACAAGAGTGTTGTGTTTAATTTTTGAATTTTTAGAGGTTCGTTTGGACATTCTTATACATTAACTGGGTTTTCCAGGCATTTTATGTGCATAATTCAAATTTGAACTACATGCACATTCTCCAGTGCATATAAACCGGTTGAAAAAGTAAATATGTGTCCTTGGGTGCATGCTTAGGTCCCATGCAATAAATGGCAATGAATTTCAAACACCCTGCCGCCGTCACTCGGCCGCAAACATTGAGATACCTGGTTTTTCAATTCTAGTAAATCCAAAACTCGTCTGAAATTCATGAAACATGACATGCTATCATGGAGCGGCATCAACATGTCATGGTAAAAATTTTGTCCCATTTGGGGCAGGTTTGGGTATAAGCTTCTCACAAACTAGAGCTTCTCACAACAAGCGTGATGGATTCGGTAGGGAACGTGCCACCTTTGGGGACGAAACGATATCCGTTGCCTCTTATTGCTTTCAAAAAATTTCAAGTGTCAACATAGAATAACAAGAGTGTTGTGTTCAATTTTGGATTTTTTTCCGGATTCGTTTGGACATTTTTATACATTAAATGGGTTTTCTAGGCATTTTATGTGCATAATTCAAATTTGAACTACATGCACATTCTCCAGTGCATATAAACTGGTTGAAAAATCAAATATGTGTCCTTGGGTGCATGCTAAGGTCCCATGCAAGAAATGGCAATGAATTTCAAACACCCTGCCACCGTCACTCGGCCGCAAACATTGAGATACCTGGTTTTTAAATTCTAGTAAATCCAAAACTAATCTGAAATTCATGAAACTTGACATGCTATCATGGAGCGGCATCAACATGTCGTGGTAAAAATTTTGTCCCATTTGGTGCAGGTTTGGGTATAAGCTTCTCACAAACTAGAGCTTCTCACAACAAGCGTGATGGATTCGGCAGGGAACGTGCCACCTTTGTGGACGAAACGATATCCGTTGCCTCTTATTGCTTTCAAAAAATTTCAAGTGTCAACATAGAACATCAAGAGTGTTGTGTTCAATTTTGGATTTTTTCGGGATTCGTTTGGACATTTTGATACATTAACTGGGTTTTCTAGGCATTTTATGTGCATAATTCAAATTTGAACTACATGCACATTCTCCAGTGCATATAAACTAGTTGAAAATCAAATATGTGTCCTTGGGTGCATGCTTAGGTCCCATGCAAGAAATGGGAATGAATTTCAAACACCCTGCCACCGTCACTCGACTGCAAACATTGAGATACTTGGTTTTCTAACTCTTGTAAATCCAAAACTCGTCCGAAATTCATGAAACTTGGCAGGCTATCAGGGAGCGACATCAACATGTCGTGGTAAAAATTTTGTCCCATTTGGGGCAGGTTTGGGTATAAGCTTCTCACAAACTAGAGGTTCTCACAACAAGCCTGATGGTTTCGTTAGGGAATGTGCCACCTTTGGGGACGAAATGATATTCGTTGCCTCTTATTACTTTCAAAAAAATTCGAGTGTCAACATAGAACAACAAGAGTGTTGTGTTCAATTTTGGAATTTTTAGAGGTTCGTTTGGATATTTTTATACATTAACTGGGTTTTTCGGGCATTTTATGTGCATAATTCAAATTTGAACAACATGCACATTCTCCAGTGCATATAAACTGGTTGAAAAATTAAATATGTGTCCTTGGGTGAATGCTTAGGTCCCATGCAAGAAATGACAATGAATTTCAAACACCCTGCCACCGTTACTCGGCCGCAAACATTGAGATACATGGTTTTTAAATTCAAGTAAATCCAAAACTCGTCTGAAATTCATGAAACTTGGCATGCTATCATGGAGCGGCATCAACATGTCGTGGTAAATTTTTTGTCCCATTTGGGGCAGGTTTGGGTATAAGCTTCTCACACACCAGAGCTTCTCACAACAAGCGTGATGGATTCGGTAGGGAACGTGCCACCTTTGTGGATGAAACGATATCCGTTGCCTCTTATTGCTTTAAAAAAATTTCAAGTGTCAACATAGAACAACAAGATTGTTGTGTTCAATTTTGGATTTTTTCGGGATTCGTTTGGACATTTCTATACATTAACTGGGTTTTCCAGGCATTTTATGTGCATAATTCAAATTTGAACTACATGCATATTCTCCAGTGCATATAAACTGGTTTTAAAATCAAATATGTGTCCTTGGGTGCATGCTTAGGTCCCATGCAAGAAATGGGAATGAATTTCAAACACCCTACCACCGTCACTCGGCCGCAAACATTGAGATACTTGGTTTTTAAATTCTAATAAATCCAAAACTCGTCTGAAATTCATGAAACTTGGCATGCTATCATAGAGCGGCATCAACATGCCGTGGTAAAACTTTTGTCCCAATTGGGGCAGGTTTGGGTATAAGCTTCTCACAAACCAGAGCTTCTCACAACAAGCGTGATGGTTTCGGTAGGGAATGTGCCCCCTTCGGGGACGAAACAATATCCGCTGCCTCTTATTGCTTTCAAAATTTTTCGAGTGTCAACATAGAACAACAAGAGTGTTGTGTTCAATTTTGGAATTGTTTCGGGATTCGTTTGGACATTTTTATACATTAACTGGGTTTTCCAGGAATTTTATCTGCATAATTCAAATTTGAACTACATGCACATTCTCCAGTGCATGTAAACTGGTTGAAAAATCAAATGTGTGTCCTTGGGTGCATGCTTAGGTCCCATGCAAGAAATGGGAATGAATTTGAAACACCCTGCCACCGTCACTTGGCTGCAAACATTGAGCTACTTGGTTTTCAAATTCTAGTAAATCCAAAACTCGTCTGAAATTCATGAAACTTAGCATTCTATCATGGAGCGGCATCAACATGTCATGGTAAAAATTTTGTCCCATTTGGTGCAGGTTTGGGTATAAGCTTCTCACAAACCAGAGCTTCTCACAACAAGCGTGATGGTTTCGGTAGGGAACGTGCCACCTTTGGGGACGAAACAATATTCGTTGCCTTTTATTGCTTTCATATTTTTTCGAGTGTAAACATAGAACAACAAGAGTGTTGTGTTCAATTTTGGAATTTTTCTAGGTTCATTTGGATATTTTTATACATTAACTTGGTTTTCTGGGCATTTTATGTGCATCATTCAAATTTGAACTACATGCACATTATCTAGTGCATATAAACTGGCAGAAAATTAAATATATGTCCTTGGGTCCATGCTTAGGTCCCATGCAATAAATGGGAATGAATTTCAAACACCCTGCCACCGTCACTCGGCCGCAAACATTGAGATACCTGGTTTTCAAATTCTAGTAAATCCAAAACTCGTTTGAAATTCATCAAATTTGGCATGCTATCATGGAGTGGCATCAACATGCCGTGGTAAAAAAATTGTCACATTTGGGGAAGGTTTGGGTATAAGCTTCTCACAAACCAAAGCTTCTCACAACAAGCGTGATGGTTTCTGTCGGGAACGTGCCACCTTTGGGGACGGAACGATATCCGTTGCCTCTTATTGCTTTCAAAAAATTGAGTGTCAACATAGAACAACAAGAGTGTTGTGTTCAATTTTGGAATTTTTCGGGATTCGTTTGGACATTTTGTATACATTAAATGGGTTTTCCAGTCATTTTATGTGCATAGTTCAAATTTGAACTACATGCACATTCTCCAGTGCATATAAACTGGTTGAAAAATCAAATATGTGTCCTTGGGTGCATGCTTAGGTCCCATGCAAGAAATGGGAATGAATTTGAAACACCCTGCCATCGTCACTCGGCCGCAAACATGGAGATACTCGGTTTTTAAATTCTGGTAAATCCAAAACTCGTCTGAAATTCGTGAAACTTAGCATTCTATCATGGAGCGGCATCAACATGCCGTGGTAAAAATTTTGTCCCATTTGGTGCAGGTTTGGGTATAAGCTTCTCACAAACCAGAGCTTCTCACAACAAGCGTGATGGTTTCGGTAGGGAACGTGCCACCTTTGGGGATGAAATGATATCCGTTGCCTCTTATTGCTTTCATATTTTTTGAGTGTAAACATAGAACAACAAGAGTGTTGTGTTCAATTTTGGAATTTTTCGAGGTTTGTTTGGACATTTTTGTACATTAACTTGGTTTTCTGGGCATTTTATGTGCATCATTCAAATTTGAACTACATGCACATTCTCTAGTGCTTATAAACTGGTTGAAAAATTAAATATGTGTCCTTGGGTCCTTGCTTAGGTCCCATGCAAGAAATGGGAATGAATTTGAAACACCCTGCCACCGTCACTCGGCCGCAAACATCGAGATACGTGGTTTTCAAATTCTAGTAAATCCAAAACTCGTTTGGAATTCATGAAATTTGGCATACTATCATGGAGTGGCATCAACATGCCGTGGTAAAAAATTCGTCCCATTTGGGGCAGGTTTGGGTATAAGCTTCTCACAAACCAAAGCTTCTCACAACAAGCGTGATGGTTTCTGTCGGGAACGTGCCACCTTTGGGGACGGAACGATATCCCTTGCCTCTTATTGCTTTCAAAAAATTGAGTGTCAACGTAGAACAACAAGAGTGTTGTGTTCAATTTTGGATTTTTTCGGGATTCGTTTGGACATTTTTATACATTAAATGGGTTTTCCAGGCATTTTATGTGCATAATTCAAATTTGAACTACATGCACATTCTCTAGTGCATATAAACTGGTTGAAAAATCAAATATGTGTCCTTGGGTGCATGCTTAGGTCCCATGCAAGAAATGGGAATGAATTTGAAACACCCTGCCACCATCACTCGGCCGCAAACATTGAGATACATGGTTTTTAAATTAGAGTAAATCCAAAACTCATCTGAAATTGATGAAACTTGGCATGCTATCAGGGAGCGGCATTAACATGTCGTGGTAAAAAAAATTCCCCATTTGGGGCAGGTTTGGGTATAAGCTTCTCACAAACCAGGGCTTCTCACAACAAGCGTGATGGTTTCGGTATGGAACATGCCACCTTTGGGGACGAAACGATATCCGTTGCCTCTTATTGCTTTCATATTTTTTCGAGTGTAAACATAGAACAACAAGAGTGTTGGGTTTAATTCTGGAATTTTTCGAGGTTCGTTTGGACATTTTTATACATTAACTTGGTTTTCTGGGCATTTTATGTGCATCATTCAAATTTGAACTACATGCACATTCTCTAGTGCATATAAACTGGTTGAAAAATTAAATATGTGTCCTTGGGTCCATGCTTAGGTCCCATGCAAGAAATGGGAATGAATTTCAAACACCCTGCCACCGTCACTCGGCCGCAAACATTGGATACCTGGTTTTCAAATTCTAGTAAATCCAAAACTCGTTTGAAATTCATGAAATTTGGCATGCTATCATGGAGTGGCATCAACATGCCATGGTAAAAAATTTGTCCCATTTGGGGCACGTTTGGGTATAAGCTTCTCACAAACCAAAGCTTCTCACAACAAGCGTGATGGTTTCTGTCGGGAACGTGCCACCTTTGGGGACGGAATGATATCCGTTGCCTCTTATTGCATTCAAAAAATTGAGTGTCAATATAGAAGAACAAGAGTGTTCTGTTCAATTTTGGAATTTTTCAGGATTCATTTGGACATTTTTATACATTAAACGGGTTTTCCAGGCATTTTATGTGCATAATTCAAATTTGAACTACATGCACATTCTCCAGTGCATATAAACTGGTTGAAAAATCAAATATGTGTCCTTGGGTGCATGCTTAGGTCCCATGCAAGAAATGGGAATGAATTTGAAGCACCCTGCCACCGTCACTCGGCCGCAAACATTGAGATACTTGGTTTTTAAATTCTAGTAAATCCAAAACTCGTCTAAAATTCATGAAATTTGGCATGCTATCATGGAACAGCATCAACATGCCGTGGTAAAAAATTTGTCCCATTTGGGGCAGGTTTGGGTATAACCTTCTCACAAACCAGAGTTTCTCACAACAAGCGTGATGGTTTCTGTAGGGAACGTGCTACCTTTGGGGACGGAACGATATCCGTTGCCTCTTATTGCTTTCAAAAAATTTCGAGTGTCAACATAGAACAACAAGAGTGTTGTGTTCAATTTTGGATTTTTTCGGGGTTCATTGGACATTTTTATACATTAACCGGGTTTTCTAGGCATTTTATGTGTGTAATTCAAATTTGAACTACATGCACATTCTCCAGTGCATATAAAGTGGTTGAAAAATCAAATATGTGTCCTTGGGTGCAAGCTGAGGTCCCATGCAAGAAATGGGAATGAATTTAAAACACCCAGCCACCGTCACTCGGCTGCAAACATTGAGATACTTGGTTTTTAAATTCTAGTAAATCCCAAACTCGTCTGAAATTCATGCAACTTGGCATACTATCATGGAGCGGCATCAACATGTCGTGGTAACATTTTGTCCCATTTGGTGCAGGTTTGGGTATAAGCTTCTCACAACAAGCATGATGGTTTCGGTAGGGAACGTGCCACCTTTGGGGAGGAAACGATATCCGTTGCCTCTTATTGCTTTCATATTTTTTTCGAGTGTAAACATAGAACAACAAGTGTGTTGTGTTTAATTTTCGAATTTTTCGAGGTTCGTTTGTACATTTTTATACATTAGCTGGGTTTTCTAGGCATTTTATGTGCATCATACAAATTTGAACTACATGCACATTCTCCAGTGTCCTTGGGTGCATGCTTAGGTCCCATCTAAGAAATGGGAATGAATTTCAAACACCCTACCATCGTCACTCGGCCGGAAACATTGAGATACTCGGTTTTTAAATTCTAGTAAATCCAAAACTCGTCTGAAATTCGTGAAACTTGGCATGCTACCATGGAGCGGCATCAACATGCCGTTGTTAAATTTTTGTCCCATTTGGGGCAGGTTTGGGTATAAACTTCTCACAAACCAGAGCTTCTCACAACAACGTGATGGTTTCGGTAGGGAACGTGCCACCTTTGGGGACGAAACAATATCCGTTGCCTTTTATTGCTTTCATATTTTTTTGAGTGTAAACATAGAACAACAAGAGTGTTGTGTTCAATTTTGGAATTTTTCTAGGTTCATTTGGACATTTTTATACATTAACTTGGTTTTCTGGGCATTTTATGTACATCATTCAAATTTGAACTACATGCACATTCTCTAGTGCATATAAACTGGTAGAAAATTAAATATATGTCCTTGGGTCCATGCTTAGGTCCCATGCAAGAAATGGGAATGAATTTCAAACACCCTGCCACCGTCACTCGGCCGCAAACATTGAGATACCTGGTTTTCAAATTCTAGTAAATCCAAAACTCGTTTGAAATTCATCAAATTTGGCATGCTATCATGGAGTGGCATCAACATGCCGTGGTAAAAAAATTGTCCCATTTGGGGAAGGTTTGGGTATAAGCTTCTCACAAACCAAAGCTTCTCACAACAAGCGTGATGGTTTCTGTCGGGAACGTGCCACCTTTGGGGACGGAACGATATCCGTTGCCTCTTATTGCTTTCAAAAAATTGAGTGTCAACATAGAACAACAAGAGTGTTGTGTTCAATTTTGGAATTTTTCGGGATTCATTTGGACATTTTGTATACATTAAATGGGTTTTCCAGGCATTTTATGTGCATAGTTCAAATTTGAACTACATGCACATTCTCCAGTGCATATAAACTGGTTGAAAAATCAAATATGTGTCCTTGGGTGCATGCTTAGGTCCCATGCAAGAAATGGGAATGAATTTGAAACACCCTGCCACTGTCACTCGGCCGCAAACATGGAGATACTTGGTTTTTAAATTCTGGTAAATCCAAAACTCGTCTGAAATTCATGAAACTTAGCATTCTATCATGGAGCGGCATCAACATGCCGTGGTAAAATTTTTGTCCCATTTGGTGCAGGTTTGGGTATAAGCTTCTCACAAACCAGAGCTTCTCACAACAAGCGTGATGGTTTCGGTAGGGAACGTGCCACCTTTGGGGATGAAACGATATCCGTTGCCTCTAATTGCTTTCATATTTTTTTGAGTGTAAACATAGAACAACAAGAGTGTTGTGTTCAATTTTGGAATTTTTCGAGGTTTGTTTGGACATTTTTGTACATTAACTTGGTTTTCTGGGCATTTTATGTGCATCATTCAAATTTGAACTACATGCACATTCTCCAGTGCATATAAACAGGTTGAAAAATCAAATATGTGTCCTTGGGTGCATGCTTAGGTCCCATGCAAGAAATGGGAATGAATTTGAAGCACCCTGCCACCGTCACTCGGCCGCAAACATTGAGATACTTGGTTTTTAAATTCTAGTAAATCCAAAACTTATCTAAAGTTCATGAAATTTGGCATGCTATCATGGAACGGCATCAACATGCCGTGGTAAAAAATTTGTCCCATTTGGGGCAGGTTTGGGTATAAGCTTCTCAGAAACCAGAGCTTCTCACAACAAGAGTGATGGATTCGGTAGGGAACGTGCCACCTTTGGGGACGAAACGATATCCGTTGCCTCTTATTGCTTTCAAAAAATTTCGAGTGTCAACATAGAAGAACAAGAGTGTTGTGTTCAATTTTGGAATTTTTCGGGGTTCGTTTGGACATTTTTATACATTAACTGGGTTTTCCAGGCATTTTATGTGCATAATTCAAATTTGAACTACATGCACATTCTCCAGTGCATATAAACTGGTTGAAAAACCAAATATGTGTCCTTGGGTGCAGGATTAGGTCCCTTGCAAGAAATGGCAATGAATTTCAAACATCCGGCCACTGTCACTCGGCCGCAAACATTGAGATACCTGGTTTTTAAATTCTAGTAAATCCAAAACTCGTCTGAAATTCATGAAACTTGGCATGCTATCATGGAGAGGCATCAACATGTCGTGGTATAATTTTTGTCCCATCTGGGACATGTTTGGGTATAAGCTTCTCACAAGCCAGAGCTTCTCACAACAAGTGTGATGGTTTCGGTAGGGAACGTGCCACCTTTGGGGACGAAACGATATCCATTGCCTCTTATTGCTTTGAAAAAATTTCGAGCGTCAGCATAGAACAACAAGAGTGTTGTGTTCAATTTTGGATTTTTTTTCGGGGTTCGTTTGGACATTTTTATACATTAATTGGTTTTCCAGGCATTTTATGTGCATAATTCAAATTTGAAATACATGCACATTCTCCAGTGCATACAAACTGGTTGAAAAATCAAATATGTGTCCT
The DNA here is from genome assembly GCF_018294505.1 of Triticum aestivum. Taxonomy (NCBI): domain Eukaryota; kingdom Viridiplantae; phylum Streptophyta; class Magnoliopsida; order Poales; family Poaceae; genus Triticum; species Triticum aestivum. The sequence continues at coordinate 369,406,511 of NC_057812.1, read as the reverse complement.
TGGGTGCATGCTTACGTCCCATGCAAAAAATGGGAATGAATTTCAAACACCCTGCCACTGTCACTCAGTCGCAAAGATTGAGATACTTGATTTTAAATTCTAGTAAATCCAAAACTCGTCAGAAATTCCTGAAACTTGGCATGCTATCATGGAGCGGCATCAGCATGTCGTGGTAAAATATTTGTCCCATTTGGCGCAGGTTTGGGTATAAGCTTCTCACAAACCAGAGCTTCTCACAACAAGCGTGACGGTTTCGGTAGGGAATGTGCCACCTTTGGGGACGAAACGATATCCGTTGCTTCTTATTGCTTTCAAATTTTTTCGAGCGTCGACATATCAGAACAAGAGTGTTGTGTTCAATTTTGGATTTTTTCAGGGTTCGTTTGGACATTTTAATACATTAACTGGGTTTTCCAGGCATTTTATGTGCATAATTCAAATTTGAACTACATGCACATTCTCCAGTGCATATAAACTGGTTGAAAAAACAAATATGTGTCCTTGGGTGCAGGATTAGGTCCCTTGCAAGAAATGGCAATGAATTTCAAACATCCGGCCACTGTCACTCGGCCGCAAACATTGAGATACCTGGTTTTTAAATTCTAGTAAATCCAAAACTCGTCTGAAATTCATGAAACTTGGCATGCTATCATGGAGAGGCATCAACATGTCGTGGTATAATTTTTGTCCCATCTGGGACATGTTTGGGTATAAGCTTCTCACAAGCCAGAGCTTCTCACAACAAGTGTGATGGTTTCGGTAGGGAACGTGCCACCTTTGGGGACGAAACGATATCCGTTGCCTCTTATTGCTTTGAAAAAATTTCGAGCGTCAGCATAGAACAACAAGAGTGTTGTGTTCAATTTTGGATTTTTTTCGGGGTTCGTTTGGACATTTTTATTCATTAATTGGTTTTCCAGGCATTTTATGTGCATAATTCAAATTTGAAATACATGCACATTCTCCAGTGCATACAAACTGGTTGAAAAATCAAATATGTGTCCTTGGGTGCATGCTTACGTCCCATGCAAAAAATGGGAATGAATTTCAAACACCCTGCCACTGTCACTCAGTCGCAAAGATTGAGATACTTGATTTTAAATTCTAGTAAATCCAAAACTCGTCAGAAATTCCTGAAACTTGGCATGCTATCATGGAGCGGCATCAGCATGTCGTGGTAAAATATTTGTCCCATTTGGGGCAGGTTTGGGTATAAGCTTCTCACAAACCAGAGCTTCTCACAACAAGCGTGACGGTTTCGGTAGGGAATGTGCCACCTTTGGGGACGAAACGATATCCGTTGCTTCTTATTGCTTTCAAATTTTTTCGAGCGTCGACATATCAGAACAAGAGTGTTGTGTTCAATTTTGGATTTTTTCAGGGTTCGTTTGGACATTTTTATACATTAATTGGTTTTCTAGGCATTTTATGTGCATAATTAAAATTTGAACTACATGCACATTCTCTAGTGCATATAAACTAGTTGAAAAATCAAATATGTGTTCTTGGGTGCATGCTTAGGTTCCATGCAAGAAATGGGAATGAATTTCAACACCCTGCCACCGTCACTCGGCCGCAAACATTGAGATACATGGTTTTTCAATTAGAGTAAATCCAAAACTCATCTGAAGTTGATGAAAATTGGCATGCTATCATGGAGTGGCATCAACATGTCGTGGTAAAATTTTTGTCCCATTTGGGGCAGGTTTGGGTATAAGCTTCTCACAAACCAGAGCTTCCCACAACAAGAGTGATGGATTCGGTAGGGAACGTGCCACCTTTGGGGACGAACTGATATCCGTTGCTTCTTATTGCTTTCAAAAAAATTCGAGTGTCAACATAGAACAACAAGAGTGTTGTGTTCAATTTTGGAATTTTTCGGGGTTTGTTTGGACATATTTATACATTAACTGGGTTTTCCAGGCATTTTATGTGCATAATTCAAATTTGAACTACCTGCACATTCTCCAGTGCATATAAACTGGTTGAAAAATCAAATATGTTTCCTTGGGTGCATGCTTAAATCCTATGCAATAAATGGGTATGAAATTCAAACACCCTGCCACCGTCACTCGGCCACAAACATTGAGATACTTGGTTTTTAAATTCTAGTAAATCCAAAACTCGTCTGAAATTCATGAAATTTGGCATGCTATCATGGTGCGGCATCAACATGCCGTGGTAAAAAATTTATCCCATTTGGAGCAGGTTTGGGTATAAGCTTCTCACAAACCAGAGCTTCTCACAACAAGCGTGATGATTTCGGTAGGGAACGTGCCACCTTTGGGACGAAACAATATCTGTGGCCTCTTATTGCTTTCAAATTTTTTCGAGTGTCAACATAGAACAGAAAGAGTGTTGTGTTCAATTTTGTATTTTTTTGGGGTTCATTTGGAAATTTTTATACATTAATTGGTTTTCCAGGCATTTTACGTGCATAATTAAAATTTGAACTACATGCACATGCTCCACTGCATATAAACTGGTTGAAAAATCAAATATGTGTCCTTGGGTGCATGCTTAGGTCCCATGCAAGAAATGGGAATGAATTTCAAACACCCTGCCATAGTCACTCGGCCGCGAATATTGAGAAACCTAGTTTTTAAATTCTAGTAAATCCAAAACTCCTCTGAAATTCTTGAAACTTGGCGTGCTATCATGGAGAGGCATCAACATGCCGTGGTGAATTTTTGTCCCATTTGGGGCACGATTGGGTATAAGCTTCTCACAACAAGCGTGATGGTTTCGGTAGGGAACGTGCCACCTTTGGGGATGAAACGATATCTGTTGTGTTCAATTTTGGAATTTTTCTGGGTTCATTTGGACATTTTTATACATTAACTAGGTTTTCCAGGAATTTTATGTGCATAATTCTAATTTGAACTACATGCACATTCTCTAGTGCATATAAACTGGTTGAAAAATCAAATATGTGTCCTTGGGTGCATGCTTAGGTCCTATGCAGGAAATGGGTATGAATTTCAAACACCCTGCCACCGTCACTCAGCCACAAATATTGAGATACTTGGTTTTTAAATTCTAGTAAATCCAAAACTCGTCTGAAATTCATGAAATTTGGCATGCTATCATGGAGCGGCATCAACATGCCGTGGTAAAAAATTTATCCCATTTGGGGCAGGTTTGGGTATAAGCTTCTCACAAACCAGAGCTTCTCACAAGTGTGATGGTTTCTGTAGGGAACATGCCACCATTGGGGACGAAACGATATCCGTTGCCTCTTATTGCTTTCAAAAAATTTCGAGTGTCAACATAGAACAACAAGAGTGTTGTGTTCAATTTTGGAATTTTCGGGGTTTGTTTGGACATTTTTATACATCAACTGGGTTTTCCAGGCATTTTTTGTGCATAGTTAAAATTTGAACTACATGCAAATTCTCCAGTGCATATAAAGTGGTTGAAAAATCAAATATGTGTCCTTGGGTGCATGCTGAGGTCCCATGGAAGAAATGGGAATGAATTTGAAACATCCTACCACCGTCACTCGGCTGCAAACATTGAGATACTTGGTTTCTAAATTCTAGTAAATCCAAAACTCGTCAGAAATTCATGAAACTTGGCATGCTATCATGGAGCAGCATCAACATGCCGTTATAAAAATTTGTCCCATTTGCGGCAGGTTTGGGTATAAACTTCTCACAAACCAGAGCTTCTCACAACAAGTGTGATGGTTTTGGTAGGGAACGTGCCACCTTTGGGGACAAAACGATGTTTGTTGCCTCTTATTGCTTTCATATTTTTTCGAGTGTCAACATAGAACAACAAGAGTATTGTGTTTAATTTTGGAATTTTTCGAGGTTTGTGTGGACATTTTTATACATCAACTGGGTTTTCTAGGCATTTTATGTGCATAATTCAAATTTGAACTACATGCACATTCTCCAGTGCATATAAAGTGGTTGAAAAATCAAATATGTGTCCTTGGGTGCATGCTGAGGTCCCATGCAAGAAATGGGAATGAATTTGAAACACCCTACCACCGTCACTCGGCTGCAAACATTGAGATACTTGGTTTTTAAATTCTAGTAAATCCAAAACTCGTCAGAAATTCATGAAACTTGGCATGCTATCATGGAGCGGCATCAACATGACATGGTAAAAAATTTGTCCCATTTGGGGCAGGTTTGGGTATAAGCTTCTCACAAACGAGACCTTCTCACAACAAGCGTGACGGTTTCGGGAGGGAACGTGCCACCTTTGGGGACGAAACGATATCCGTTGCCTCTTATTGCTTTCAAATTTTTCGAGCATCAACATAGAACAACAAGAGGGTTGTGTTCAATTTTGGAATTTTTCGGGGTTCGTTTGGACATTTTTATACATCAACTGGGTTTTCCAGGCATTTTTTGTGCATAGATCAAATTTGAACTACATGCACATTCTCCAGTGCATATAAAGTGGTTGAAAAATCAAATATGTGTCCTTGGGTGCATGATGAGGTCCCATGCAAGAAATGGGAATGAATTTGAAACACGCTGCCACCGTCACTCGGCTGCAAACATTGAGATACTTGGTTTTTAAATTCTAGTAAATCCAAAACTCGTCTGAAATTCATGAAACTTGGCATGCTATCATGGAGCGGCATCAATATGCCGTGGTAAAATTTTTGTCCCATTTGGGGCAGGTTTGGGTATAAGCTTCTCACAAACTAGACCTTCTCACAACAAGCGTGACGGTTTTGGGAGGGAACGTGCCACCTTTGGGGACGAAACGATATCCATTGCCTCTTATTGCTTTCATATTTTTTCGAGCGTCAACATAGAACAGCAAGAGTGTTGTGTTCAATTTTGGATTTTTTTCGGGGTTCGTTTGGACATTTTTATACATTAATTGGTTTTCCAGGCATTTTATGTGCATAACTAAAATTTGAACTACATGCACATGCTCCAGTGCATATAAACTGGTTGAAAATTCAAATATGTGTCCTTGGGTGCATGCTTAGGTCCCATGCAAGAAATGGGAATGAATTTCAAACACCCTGCCATCGTCACTCGGCCGCAAACATTGAGAAACCTGGTTTTTAAATTCTAGTAAATCCAAAACTCGTCTGAAATTCATGAAACTTGGCGTGCTATCATGGAGAGGCATCAACATGTCGTGGTAAATTTTTGTCCCATTTGGGGCAGGATTGGGTATAAGCTTCTCACAACAAGCGTGATGGTTTCGGTAGGGAACGTGCCACCTTTGGGGATGAAACGATATCTGCTGCCTCTTATTGCTTTCAAATTTTTTCGAGTGTCAACATAGAACTACAAGGGTGTTGTGTTCAATTTTGGAATTTTTTGGGGTTCGTTTGGACATTTTTATACATTAACTGGGTTTTCCAGGCATTTTATGTGCATAATTCTAATTTGAACTACATGCACATTCTCTAGTGCATATAAACTGGTTGAAAAATCAAATATGTGTCCTTGGGTGCATGCTTAGGTCCCATGCAAGAAATGGGAATGAATTTCAAACACCTTGCCATCGTCACTCGGCCGCAAACATTGAGAAACCTGGTTTTTAAATTCTAGTAAATCCAAAACTCGTCTGAAATTCATGAAACTTGGCGTGGTATCATGGAGAGGCATCAACATGACGTGGTAAATTTTTGTCCCATTTGGGGCAGGATTGGGTATAAGCTTCTCACAACAAGCGTGATGGTTTCGGTAGGGAACGTGCCACCTTTGCGGATGAAACGATATCTGCTGCCTCTTATTGCTTTCAAATTTTTTCGAGTGTCAACATAGAACTACAAGGGTGTTGTGTTCAATTTTGGAATTTTTCGGGGTTCGTTTGGACATTTTTATACATTAACTGGGTTTTCCAGGCATTTTTTGTGCATAGATCAAATTTGAACTACATGCACATTCTCCAGTGCATATAAAGTGGTTGAAAAATCAAATATGTGTCCTTGGGTGCATGATGAGGTCCCATGCAAGAAATGGGAATGAATTTGAAACACGCTGCCACCGTCACTCGGCTGCAAACATTGAGATACTTGGTTTTTAAATTCTAGTAAATCCAAAACTCGTCTGAAATTCATGAAACTTGGCATGCTATCATGGAGCGGCATCAATATGCCGTGGTAAAATTTTTGTCCCATTTGGGGCAGGTTTGGGTATAAGCTTCTCACAAACTAGACCTTCTCACAACAAGCGTGGCGGTTTTGGGAGGGAACGTGCCACCTTTGGGGACGAAACGATATCCGTTGCCTCTTATTGCTTTCATATTTTTTCGAGCGTCAACATAGAACAGCAAGAGTGTTGTGTTCAATTTTGGATTTTTTTTGGGGTTCGTTTGGACATTTTTATACATTAATTGGTTTTCCAGGCATTTTATGTGCATAACTAAAATTTGAACTACATGCACATGCTCCAGTGCATATAAACTGGTTGAAAATTCAAATATGTGTCCTTGGGTGCATGCTTAGGTCCCATGCAAGAAATGGGAATGAATTTCAAACACCCTGCCATCGTCACTCGGCCGCAAACATTGAGAAACCTGGTTTTTAAATTCTAGTAAATCCAAAACTCGTCTGAAATTCATGAAACTTGGCGTGCTATCATGGAGAGGCATCAACATGTCGTGGTAAATTTTTGTCCCACTTGGGGCAGGATTGGGTATAAGCTTCTCACAACAAGCGTGATGGTTTCGGTAGGGAACGTGCCACCTTTGGGGATGAAACGATATCTGCTGCCTCTTATTGCTTTCAAAATTTTTCGAGTGTCAACATAGAACTACAAGGGTGTTGTGTTCAATTTTGGAATTTTTTGGGGTTCGTTTGGACATTTTTATACATTAACTGGGTTTTCCAGGCATTTTATGTGCATAATTCTAATTTGAACTACATGCACATTCTCTAGTGCATATAAACTGGTTGAAAAATCAAATATGTGTCCTTGGGTGCATGCTTAGGTCCCATGCAAGAAATGGGAATGAATTTCAAACACCCTGCCATCGTCACTCGGCCGCAAACATTGAGAAACCTGGTTTTTAAATTCTAGTAAATCCAAAACTCGTCTGAAATTCGTGAAACTTGGCGTGGTATCATGGAGAGGCATCAACATGACGTGGTAAATTTTTGTCCCATTTGGGGCAGGATTGGGTATAAGCTTCTGACAACAAGCGTGATGGTTTCGGTAGGGAACGTGCCACCTTTGCGGATGAAACGATATCTGCTGCCTCTTATTGCTTTCAAATTTTTTCGAGTGTCAACATAGAACTAAAAGGGTGTTGTGTTCAATTTTGGAATTTTTCGGGGTTCGTTTGGACATTTTTATACATTAACTGGGTTTTCCAGGCATTTTATGTGCATAATTCTAATTTGAACTACATGCACATTCTCTAGTGCATATAAACTGGTTGAAAAATCAAATATGTGTCCTTGGGTGCATGCTTAGGTCCTATGCAAGAAATGGGTATGAATTTCAAACACCCTACCACCGTCACTCGGCCACAAACATTGAGATACTTGGTTTTTAAATTATAGTAAATCCAAAACTCGTCTGAAATTCATGAAATTTGGCATGCTATCATGGAGCGGCATCAACGTGCCGTGGTAAAAAATTTATCCCATTTGGGGCAGGTTTGGGTATAAGCTTCTCACAAACCAGAGCTTCTCATAACAAGTGTGATGGTTTCTGTAGGGAACGTGCCACCTTTGGGGACGAAACGATATCCGTTGCCTCTTATTGCTTTCAAAAAAATTCGAGTGTCAACATAGAACAACAAGAGTGTTGTGTTCAATTTTGGAATTTTTCGGGGTTCATTTGGACATTTTTATACATCAACTGGGTTTCCCAAGCGTTTTATGTGCATAATTCAAATTCGAACTACATGCACATTCTCCAGTGCATATAAACTGGTTGAAAAATCAAATATGTGTCTTTGCGTGCATGCTTATGTCCCATGCAAGAAATGGGAATGAATTTCAAACACCCTGCCACCGTCACTCGGCCGCAAACATTGAGATACCTGATTTCTAAATTCTAGTAAATCCAAAACTCGTCTGAAATTCATGAAACTTGGCATTCTATCATGGAGAGGCATCAACATGCCGTGGTAAAAATTTTGTCCCATTTGGGGCATGTTTGGGTATAAGCTTCTCACAAACCAGAGCTTCTCACAATAAGCATGATGGTTTCGGTAGGGAACATGCCACCTTTAGGGACGAAACGATATCCATTGCCTCTTATAGCTTTCAAAAAATTCGAGTGTCAACATAGAACAACAAGAGTGTTGTGTTCAATTCTGGAATTTTTCGGGGTTCGTTTGGACATTTTTATACATTAACTGGGTTTTCCAGGCATTTTATGTGCATAATTCAAAATTGAACTACATGCACATTCTCCAGTGCATATAAACTGGTTGAAAAATCAAATATGTGTCCTCGGGTGCATGCTTAGGTCCAATGCAAGAAATGGGAATGAATTTCAAACACCCTGCCACCGTCACTCGACCGCAAACATTGAGATACCTGGTTTTTAAATTCTAGTAACAATAAAACTCGTCTGAAATTCATGAAACTTGGCATGCTATCATGGATAGGCATCAACATGTCGTGGTAAAATTTTTGTCCCATTTGGTGCAGGCTGGGTATAAGCTTCTAACAACAAGTGTGATGGTTTCGGTAGGGAATGTGTCACCTTTGGGGACGAAACGATATCCGTTTCCTCTTATTGCTTTCAATTTTTTCGAGTGTCAACATAGAACAACAAGTGTGTTGTGTTCAATTTTGGAGTTTTTAGAGGTTCGTTTGGACATTTTTATACATTATCTGGGTTTTCCAGGCATTTTATGTGCATAATTAAAATTTGAACTACATGCACATGCTTCAGTGCAAATAAACTGGTTGAAAAATCAAATATGTGTCCTAGGGTGCATGCTGAGGTCCCATGCAAGAAAAGGGAATGAATTTCAAACACCCTGTCACCGTCACTCGGCCGCAAACATGGAGATACCTGATTTTTAAATTCTAATAAATCCAAAACTCATCTGAAATTCATGAAACTTGGCATGCTATCATGGAGCAGCATCAATATGCCGTGGTAAAAATTTTGTCCCATTTGGGGCAGGTTTGGGTATAAGCTTCTCACAAACCAGAGCTTCTCTCAACAAGCATGATGGTTTTGGTAGGGAACGTGCCACCTTTGGGGACGAAACGATATCCATTGCCTCTTATTGCTTTCAAAAAATTTCGACTGTCAACATAGAACAATGCTACCTCTTGAGCACTGCGTTGGTTTTCCCTTGAAGAGGAAAGGGTGATGCAGCAAAGTAGCGTAAGTATTTCCCTCAGTTTTTGAGAATCAAGGTATCAATCCAGTAGGAGGCTACGCGCGAGTCCCTCGCACCTGCACAAAACAAATAAATCCTCGCAACCAACGCGATAAGGGGTTGTCAATCCCTACATGGCCACTTACGAGAGTGAGATCTAATAGTTATGATAAGATAGTATTTTTGGTATTTTTATGATAAAGATGCAAAGTAAAATAAAAGCAAAGTAAGAATAACTAAGTGTTGGAAGATTAATATGATGAAGATAGACCCGGGGGCCATAGGTTTCACTAGTGGCTTCTCTAAAGAGCATAAGTATTTTACGGTGGGTGAACAAATTACTATTGAGCAATTGACAGAATTGAGCATAGTTATGAGAATATCTAGGTATGATCATGTATATAGGCATCATGTCCGAGACAAGTAGACCGACTCCTGCCTGCACCTACTACTATTACTCCACTCATCGACCGCTATCCAGCATGCATCTAGAGTATTAAGTTCATAAGAACAGAGTAACGCCTTAAGCAAGATGACATGATGTAGAGGGATAAATTCATGCAATATGATAAAAAAACCATCTTGTTATCCTCGATGGCAACAATATAATACGTTCCTTGCTGCCCCTACTGTCACTGGGAAAGGACACCGCAAGATTAAACCCAAAGCTAAGCACTTCTCCCATTGCAAGAAAGATCAATCTAGTAGGCCAAACCAAACTGATAATTCGAAGAGATTTGCAAAGATAACCAATCATACATAAAAGAATTCAGAGAAGATTTCAAATATTGTTCATAGATAGACTTCATCATAAACCCACAATTCACCGGTCTCAACAAACACACCGCAAAAAGAAGATTACATCGAATAGATCTCCACAAGAGAGGGGGAGAACATTGTATTGAGATCCAAAAAGAGAGAAGAAGCCATCTAGCTAATAACTATGGACCCGTAGGTCTGAGGTAAACTACTCACACTTCATCGGAGGGGCTATGGTGATGATGTAGAAGCCCTCCGTGATGGATACCCCCTCCGGCGGAGCTCCGGAACAGGCCCCAAGATGGGATCTCGTGGATACAGAAAGTTATGGCGGTGGAATTACGGTTACTGCACCGTATCTGATCATTTGGGGGTACGTAGGTATATATAGGAGGAAGGAGTACGTCGGTGGAGCAATAGGGGGCCCACGAGGGTGGAGTGTGCGCCTGGGGGGGGGGGGGGTAGGCGCGCCCCCTACCTCGTGGCCTCCTCCTTTATTTCTTGACGTAGGGTCCAAGTCTCCTCGATCATGTTCGGTGAGAAAATCACGTTCCCGAAGGTTTCATTCCGTTTGGACTCCGTTTGATATTCCCTTTCTTCGAAACCCTAAAATAGGCAAAAAAAACAGCAATTCTGGGCTAGGCCTCCGGTTAATAGGTTAGTCCCAAAAATAATATAGAAGTGGATAATAAAGCCCAATAATGTCCAAAATAGTAGATAATATAGCATGGAGCAATCAAAAATTATAGATACATTGGAGACGTATCAAGCATCCCCAAGCTTAATTCCTGCTCGTCCTCGAGTAGGTAAATGATAAAAACAGAATTTTTGATGCGGAGAGATACCTGGCATAATTTTAATGTAATTCTTCTTAATTGTGGTATGAATATTCAGATCCGAAAGATTAAAGATAAAAGTTCATATTGACATAGAAATAATAATACTTCAAGCATACTAACTAAGCAATTATGTCCTCTCAAAATAACATGGCCAAAGAAAGTTCATCCCTACAAAATCATATAGTTTAGTCATGCTCCATTTTCGTCACACTAGAATGCTCTCATCATGCACAACCCCGATGACAAGCCAAGAAATTGTTTCATACTTTAGTAATCTCAAACCTATAAACTTTCACGCAATATATGAGCGCGAGCCATGGATATAGCACTATGGGTGGAATAGAATATGATGATGGGGGTTATGTGGAGAAGACAAAAAAGGAGAAAGTCTCACATCAACGAGGCTAATCAATGGGATATGGAGATGCCCATTGATTGATGTTAATGCAAGGAGTAGGGATTGCCATGCAATGGATGCACTAGAGCTATAAATGTATGAAAGATCAACAAAAGAAACTAAGTGGGTGTGCATCCAACTTGCTTGCTCACGGAGACCTAGGGCACTTGAGGAGGCCCATTGTTGGAATATACAATCCAAGTTCTATAATGAAAATTTCCCACTAGTATATGAAAGTGACAAAAAAAAGACTTTCTATCATGAAGATTATGGTGCCACTTTGAAGCGCAAGTGTGGCAAAGGATAGTAGCATTGTCCCTTTTTTTATTTTTTTATTTGGCCTTTCCCCTTTTTTTATTTGGCCTTTCTCTTTTTTAGGACAATGCTCTATGAATGATGGTCATCACACTTCTATTTATTTACAACTCAAGAATTACAACTCGATACTTAGAATAAGATATGACTCTATATGAATGCCTCCGGCGGTGTACCAGGATATGCAATGAACCAAGAGTGACATGTATGAAAGAATTATGAACGGTGTCTTTGCCACAAATACTATGTCAACTACATGATCATGCTAAGAAATATGACAATGATGAATGTGTCATGATAAACGGAATGGTGAAAAGTTGCATGGAAATATATCTCAGAATGGCTATGGAAATGCCATAATAGGTAGGTATGGTGGCTGTTTTGAGGAAGATATAAGGAGGTTTATGTGTGAAAGAGTGTATCATATCACGGGGTTTGCATGCACTGGCGAAGTTTGTACCAACTCTCAATGTGAGAAAGGGCAATGCACGGTACCGAAGAGGCTAGCAATGATGCAAGGGTGAGAGTGCGTATAATCCATGGACTCAACATTAGTCATAAAGAACTCACATACTTATTGAAAAAATCTACAAGTCATCAAAAACCAAGCACTACGCGCGTGCTCCTAGGGGGATAGATTGGTAGGAGAAGACCATCGCTCGTCCCCGACCGCCACCCATAAGGAAGACAATCAAATAACACCTCATGTTTCAAAAAATTTACATAACGTTTACCATACGTGCATGCTATGGGACTTGCAAACTTCAACGCAAGCATTTCTCAAATTCACAACTACTCAACTAGCATGACTTTGATATTATTACCTCAATATCTCAAAACAATCATGAAGCATCAAACTTCTCTTAGTATTCAAAACACTCATAAGAAAAAAAAATCTAATCTTGAATACCTAGCATATGAGGATTATTTAAGCAAATTACCATGCTATTTAAGACTCTCAAAATAATCTAAGTGAAGCATGAGAGATCAATAATTTCTATAAAACAAATTCACCACCGTGCTCTAAAAGATATAAGTGAAGTACTAGAGCAAAACTATATAACTCAAAAAGATATAAGCGAAGCACATAGAGTATTCTAACAAATTCCAAATCATGTATGGCTCTCTCAAAAGGTGTGTACAGCAAGGATGATTATGGTAAACTAAAAAGCAAAGAATCAAATCATACAAGATGCTCCAAGCAAAACACATATCATGTGGTGAATAAAAATATAGCTCCAAGTAAAGTTACCGATAGAAGTAGATGAAAAGAGGGGATGCCTTCCGGGGCATCCCCAAGCTTTGGCATTTAGGTGTCCTTAGATTATCTTGGGGGTGCCATGGGCATCCGCAAGCTTAGGCTCTTGCCACTCCTTGTTCCATAATCCATCAAATCTTTACCCAAAACTTGAAAACTTCACAACACAAAACTTAAAGTAGAAAATCTCGTGAGCTCCCTTAGCGAAAGAAAACAAAGGACCACTTCAAGGTACTGTAATTAACTCATTATTTATTTATATTGGTGTTAAACCTAGTATGTTCGAACTTATCTATGGTTTATAAACTATTTTACTAGCCATAGATTCATCAAAATAAGCAACAACACACGAAAAACAGAATCTGTCAAAAACAGAATAGTGTGTAGTAATCTGTAGCTAGCGCAAGCTCTGGAACCCCAACAATTCTAAAATAAATTGCTGGACGTGAGGAATTTATCTATTAATCATATGCAAAAAATAATTAACTAAATAGCACTTTCCAAATAAAAATGGCAGCAGTTCTCGTGAGCGCTAAAGTTTCTGTTTTTTACAGCAAGATATCAAGACTTTCCCCAAGTCTTCCCAACGGTTCTACTTGGCACAAACACTAATTAAACACAAAAAACACAACCTAAACAGAGGCTAGATAAATTATTTATTATTAAACAGGAGCAAAAGGCAAGGAATAAAAATAAAATTGGGTTGCCTCCCAACAAGCGCTATCGTTTAACGCCCCTAGATAGGCATAAAAAGCAAGGATAGATCTAGGTATTGCCATCTTTGGTAGGCAATCCATAAGTGGCTATAATAATTGATTCATAGGGTAATTTAATTTTCTTTCTAGGAAAGTGTTCCATGCCTTTCCTTAACAGAAATTGGAATCTAATATTTCCTTCCTTCATATCAATAATTGCACCAATGTTCTAAGGAAAGGTCTACCAAGAATAATAGGACATGAAGGATTGCAATCTATGTCAAGAACAATAAAATCTATGGCTACATAATTCCTATTTGCAAGTTGCAAGTTTAGAGAGCAATCTATGGGTACATTAATTCTTATCATAGGTTTCTTAATAGTGGAATCCGCGAGGTGCAAGTTTAGAGAGCAATCATCAAAATCACGGAAACCTAACAAATCACACAAAGTCTTTGGAATCGTGGAAACACTAGCACCCAAATCACATAAAGCATAGAACTCATGATCTTTAATCTTAATTTTAATAGTTGGTTCCCACTCATCATAAAGTTTTCTAGGGATAGAAACTTCCAACTCAAGTTTTTCTTCATAAGATTGCATCAAGGCATCAACGATATGTTTAGTGAACGCTTTATTTTGACTATAAGCATGAGGAGAATTTAGCACGGATTGCAACAAGGAAATACAATCAATCAAAGTGCAATTTTCATAATTAAATTCCTTGAAATCCAAAATAGTTGGTTTAGCAACATCTAGGGTTTTAATTTCTTCGATCCCACTTTCACCAATTTTAGCATCAAGATCTAAAAACTCTGAATTCTTGGAACGCCTTCTAGGTAAAGGTGGATCATATTCAGTCCCATCATTATCAAGATTCATATTGCAAAACGAAGATTTAATAGGGGACACATCAATAACTTTTAGATCTTCATCTTTATTTACATAGGTACTAGAAGAACACGCTCTTATAAAGGCATCTTTCTTCTTTTGCATATCACACAAATCAACGAAGCTATTTAGATGGGTAGCCGCATCTTCACTAGGAAGGCCGGAAAACGGATCTTTCATGACAAGATTCAGCAAAGCGGCATTAATTTCACAAGATTTAGCATCGGTAAGAGGAGCAATCGGAGTGCTAATAAAATCATTGTTGTTGGTATTGGTAAAATCACACAATTTAGTGTTATCTTGAGCCATCGTGACAAGCAAGCAATCCAACACACAAGCAAACAAAAAGCAGGCGGGCAAAAAGAGGCGAACTGAAAAAGAGAGGGAGGATAGAGAGAGAGGGCGAATAAAACGGCAAGGGTGAAGTGGGGGAGAGGAAAACGAGAGGGAAATGGCAAATAATGTAATGCAGGAGATAAGAATTGTGATGGGTACATGGTATATTGACTTTTGCGTAGACTCCCCGGCAACGGCGCCAGAAATCCTTCTTGCTACCACTTGAGCACTGCGTTGGTTTTCCCTTGAAGAGGAAAGGGTGATGCAGCAAAGTAGCGTAAGTATTTCCCTCAGTTTTTTAGAACCAAGGTATCAATACAGTAGGAGGCTACGTGCGAGTCCCTCGCACCTGCACAAAACAAATAAATCATCACAACCAACGCGATAAGGGGTTGTCAATCCCTACACAGCCACTTACGAGAGTGAGATCTGATAGATATGATAAGATAATATTTTTGGTATTTTTATGATAAATATGCAAAGTAAAATAAAAGCAAAGTAAGAATAACTAAGTGTTGGAAGATTAATATGATGAAGATAGACCCGGGGGCCATAGGTTTCACTAGTGGCTTCTCTCAAGAGCATAAGTATTTTACGGTGGGTGAACAAATTACTATTGAGCAATTGACAGAATTGAGCATAGTTATGAGAATATCTAGGTATGATCATGTATATAGGCATCACGTCCGACACAAGTAGACCGACTCCTGCCTGCATCGACTACTATTACTCCACTCATCGACCGCTATCCAGCATGCATCTAGAGTATTAAGTTCATAAGAACAGAGTAACAACTTAAGCAAGATGACATGATGTAGAGGGATAAATTCATGCAATAGGATAAAAAAACCATCTTGTTATCCTCGATGGCAACAATACAATACATGCCTTGCTGCCCCTACTGTCACTGGGAAAGGACACCGCAAGATTGAACCCAAAGCTAAGCACTTCTCCCATTGCAAGAAAGATCAATCTAGTAGGCCAAACCAAACTGATAATTCGAAGAGACTTGCAAAAATAACCAATCATACATAAAAGAATTCAGAGAAGATTCAAATATTGTTCATAGATAGACTTCATCATAAACCCACAATTCATCGGTCTCAACAAACACACCGCAAAAAGAAGATTACATCAAATAGATCTCCACAAGAGAGGGGTAGAACATTGTATTGAGATCCAAAAAGAGAGAAGAAGCCATCTAGCTAATAACTATGGACCCGTAGGTCTGAGGTAAACTACGCACACTTCATCGGAGGGGCTATGGTGATGATGTAGAAGCCCTCCATGATGGATACCCCCTCCGGCGGAGCTCCGAAACAGGCCCCAAGATGGGTTCTCGTGGATACAGAAAGTTACGGCGGTGGAATTAGGGCTTTTGCTCCGTATCTGATCGTTTGGGGGTACGTAGGTATATATAGGAGGAAGGAGTACGTCGGTGGAGCAACAGGGGGCCCACGAGGGTGGAAGGCGCACCCCCCACCTCGTGGCCTCCTCCTTTGTTTCTTGATGTAGGGTCCAAGTCTCCTGGATCATGTTCGGTGAGAAAATCACGTTCCCGAAGGTTTCATTCCATTTGGACTCCGTTTGATATTCCTTTTCTTCGAAACCCTAAAATAGGCAAGAAAACAACAATTCTGGGCTGGTGATACATCTCCAACGTATCTATAATTTTTGATTGCTCCATGCTATATTATCTACTGTTTTGGATGTTTATGGGCTTTATTATACACTTTTATATCATTTTTGGGACTAACCTATTAACCCAGAGCCCAGTGCCAGTTTCAGATTTTACCCTGTTTTAGGGTTTCGAAGAAAAGGAAAATCAAACGGAGTCCAATTGACCTGAAACTTCACGGAACTCATTTTTTGGAAGGAAAGAAGCCCAGAAGACTTGGAGTGCGCGTCGGGAGATCTGCGAGGAGGTCATGAGGCAGGGGGCGCGCCCTCCACCCTCGTGAGCCCCTCGTGGCCCCCCTGACGTACTTTTTCCACCTATATATCTCCATATACCCTAAAAACATCTGTGAGCACAATAGATCGGGAGTTCCGCCGCCAGAAGCCTGTGTAGCCACCAAAAGCCAATCTAGACCCGTTCCGGCACCCTGCAGGAGGGGGCAATCCCTCTTCGGTGACCATCTTCATCATCCCGGTGCTCTCCATGACGAGGAGGGAGTAGTTCTCCCTCGGGGCTGAGGGTATGTACCAGTAGCTATGTGTTTGATCTCTCTCTCTCTCTCTCTCTCTCTCTCGGGTTCTTGATTTGGCACGATCTTGATGTATTGTGAGCTTTGCTATTCTAGTTGGATCTTATGTTTCTCCTCCCCCTCTTCTCTCTTGTAATGAATTACGTTTCCCCTTTGAAGTAATCTTATCGGATTGAGTCTTTAAAGATTTGAGAACACTTGATGTATGTCTTGCCGTGCGTATCTGTGGTGACAATGGGATATCACGTGATTCACTTGATGTATGTTTTGGTGATCAACTTGCGGGTTCCGCCCATGAACCTATGCATAGGGGTTGGCACACGTTTTCGTCGTGATTCTCTAGTAGAACTTTGGGGCACTCTTTGGGGTTCTTTGTGTTGGTTGAATAGATGAATCTGAGATTGTGTGACGCATATTGTATATTCATACCCACAGATACTTGAGGTGAAATTGGAGTATCTATGTGACATTAGGGTTTTGATTGATTTGTGTCTTAAGGTGTTATTCTAGTACGAACTCTAGGGCTGTTTGTGACACCTATAGGAATAGCCCAATGGATTGATTGGAAAGAATAACTTTGAGGTGGTTTCGTACCCTACCATAATCTCTTTGTTTGGGTATAAGCTTCTCACAAACCAGAGCTTCTCACGACACGCGTTATGGTTTCGATAGGGAACGTGCCATCTTTGGAAACGAAACGATACCCATTGCCTCTTATTGGTTTCAAAAAATTTCAAGTGTCAACATAGAACAAGAGTGTTGTGTTCAATTTTGGATTTTTTCGGGATTCGTTTGGACATTTCTATACATTAACTAGGTCTTCCAGGCATTTTATGTGCATAATTCAAATTTGAACTACATGCATATTCTCCAGTGCATATAAACTGGTTTTAAAATCAAATATGTGTCCTTGGGTTCATGCTTAGGTCCCATGCAAGAAATGGGAATGAATTTCAAATACCCTACCACCGTCACTCGGCCGCAAACATTGAGATACTTGGTTTTTAAATTCTAATAAATCCAAAACTCGTCTGAAATTCATGAAACTTGGCATGCTATCATGGAGCGGCATCAACATGCCGTGGTAAATTTTTTTCCCAATTGGGGCAGGTTTGGGTATAAGCTTCTCACAAACCAGAGCTTCTCACAACAAGCGTGATGGTTTCGGTAGGGAATGTGCCACCTTCGGCGACGAAACGATATCCGTTGCCTCTTATAGCTTTCAAAAAAATTCGTGTGTCAACATAGAACAACAAGAGTGTTGTGTTCAATTTTGGAATTTTTTCGGGATTCGTTTGGACATTTTTATACATTAACTGGGTTTTCTAGGAATTTTATGTGCATAATTCAAATTTGAACTACATGCACATTCTCCAATGCATATAAAATGGTTGAAAAATCAAATGTGTGTCCTTGGGTGCATGCTTAGGTCCCATGTAAGAAATGACAATGAATTTCAAACACCCTGCCACCGTCACTCGGCCGCAATCATTGAGATACCTGGTTTTTAAATTCTAGTAAATCTAAAACTCTTGTGAAATTCATGAAACTTGGCATGCTATCATGGAGCGGCATCAACATGTCGTGGTAATATTTTTGTCCCATTTGGGGCAGGTTTGGTTATAATCTTCTCACAAACCAGAGCTTCTCACAACAAGCATGATGGATTCGGTAGGGAACATGCCACCCTTGTGGACGAAACGATATCCATTGCCTCTTATTGCTTTCAAAAATTTTCAAGTGTCAACATAGAACAACAAGAGTGTTGTGTTCAATTTTGGATTTTTTTTCGGGATTCGTTTGGACATTTTTATACATTAACTGGGTTCTCTAGGCATTTTATGTGCATAATTCAAATTTGAACTACATGCACATTCTCCAGTGCATTAAAACTAGTTGAAAAATCAAATATGTGTCCTTGGGTGCATGCTTAGGTCCCATGCAAGAAATGGGAATGAATTTCAAACACCCTGCCACCGTTACTCGACCGCAAACATTGAGATACTTGGTTTTTTAATTCTGGTAAATCCAAAACTTGTCTGAAATTCATGAAACTTGGCATGCTATCATGGAGCGGCATCAACATGCCGTGGTAAATTTTTTGTCCCATTTGGGGCAGGTTTGGGTATAAGCTTCTCACAAACCAGAGCTTCTCACAACAAGCGTGATGGATTCGGTAGGGAACGTGCCACCTTTGGGGACGAAACGATATCCGTTGCCTCTTATTGCTTTCAAAAATTTTGAAGTGTCAACATAGAATAACAAGAATGTTGTGTTCAATTTTGGATTTTTTTTCGGGATTTGTTTGGACATTTTTATACATTAAATGGGTTTTCTAGGCATTTTATGTGCAGAATTCAAATTTGAACTACATGCACATTCTCCAGTGCATATAAACTGGTTGAAAAATCAAATATGTGTCCTTGGGTGCATGCTTAGGTCCCATGCAAGCAATGGGAATGAATTTCAAACACCCTCCCACCGTCACTCGGACGCAAACATTGAGATACTTGGTTTTTAAAATCTAGTAAGTACAAAACTCGTCTGAAATTCATGAAACTTGGCATGCTATCATCGAGCGGCATCAACATGCCATGGTAAAAATTTTGTCCCACTTGGGGCAGGTTTGGGTATAAGCTTCTCACAAACCAGAGCTTCTCACAACAAGCGTGATGGTTTCTGTAGGGAATGTGCCATCTTTGGGGATGAAACGATATCCGTTGCATGTTATTGCTTTCAAAAAATTTCGAGTGTCAACATAGAACAACAAGAGTGTTATGTTCAATTTTGGAATTTTTTCGGGATTCGTTTGGACATTTTTATACATTAACTGGGTTTTCCAAGCATTTCATGTGCATAATTCCAATTTGAACTACATGCACATTCTCCAGTGCATATAAACAGGTTGAAAAATCAAATATGTGTCCTTGGGTGCGTGCTTAGGTCCCATGCAAGAAATGGCAATGAATTTCAAACACCCTGCCACCGTCACTCGTCCGCAAACATTGAGATACCTGGTTTTTAATTCCTAGTAAATCCAAAACTCGTCTGACATTCATGAAACTTGGCATGCTATCATGGAGCGGCATCAACATGTCGTGGTAAAAATTTTGTCCCATTTGGGGCAGGTTTGGGTATAAGCTTCTCACAAACCAGAGCTTCTCACAACAAGCGTGATGGATTCGGTAGGGAACATGCCACCTTTGTGGATGAAACGATATCCGTTGCCTCTTATTGCTTTCAAAAAATTTCAAGTGTCAACATAAAACAACAAGAGTGTTGTGTTCAATTTTGGATTTTTTCGGAATTCGTTTGGACATTTTTATACATTAACTGGGGTTTCTAGGCATTTTATGTGCATAATTCAAATTTGAACTACATGCACATTCTCCAGTGCATATAAACTGGTTTAAAAATCAAATATGTGTCCTTGGGTGCATGCTTAGGTCCCATGCATGAAATGGGAATGAATTTCAAACACCCTGCCACCGTCACTCGGCCGCAAACATTGAGATACTTGGTTTTTTAATTCTAGTAAATCCAAAACTCGTCTGAATTCATTAAACTTGGCACGCTATCATGGAGCGGCACCAACATGCCGTGATTCAAATTTTGTCCCATTTGGGGCAGGTTTGTGTGTAAGCTTCTCACAAACCAGAGATTCTCACAACAAGCGTGATGGTTTCGGTAGGGAATGTGCCACCTTTGGGGACGAAACGATATCTGTTTCCTCTTATTGCTTTCAAAAAAATTCGAGTGTCAACATAGATAAACAAGAGTGTTGTGTTCAATTTTGGAATTTTTAGAGGTTCGTTTGGACATTTTTATACATTAACTGGGTTTTCCAGGCATTTTATGTGCATAATTCAAATTTGAACTACATGCACATTCCCCAGTGCATATAAACTGGTTGGAAAATTAAATATGTGTCCTTCGGTGCATGCTTAGGTCCCATGCAAGAAATGGCAATGAATTTCAAACACCCTGCAACCGTCACTCGGCCGCAAACATTGAGGTACATGGTTTTTAAATTCCAGTAAATCCAAAACTCGTATGAAATTCATGAAACTTGGCATGCTATCATGGAGCACCATCAACATGCCGTGGTAAAATTTTTGTCCCATTTGGGGCAGGTTTGGGTATAAGCTTCTCACAAACCAGAGCTTCTCACAACAAGCGTGATGGATTCGTTAGGGAACGTGCCACCTTTGTGGATGAAACGATATCCGTTGCCTCTTATTGCTTTAAAAAAATCAAATATGTGTCCTTGGGTGCATGCTTAGGTCCCATGCAAGAAATGGGAATGAATTTCGAACACCCTGCCACTGTCACTCGGCCGCAAACATTGAGATACTTGGTTTTTAAATTCTAATAAATCCAAAACTCGTCTGAAATTGATGAAACTTGGCATGATATGATGGAGCGGCATCAACATGTTGTGTATAAGATTCTCACAAACTAGAGCTTCTCACAACAAGCGTGATGGTTTCGGTAGGGAATGTGCCACCTTCGGGGACGAAACGATATCCGTTGCCTCTTATTGCTTTCAAAAATTTTCGAGTGTCAATATAGAACAATATGAGTGTTGTGTTCAATTTTGGAATTTTTTCAGGATTCGTTTGGACATTTTTATACATTAACTGGGTTTTCTAGGCATTTTATGTGCATAATTGAAATTTGAACTACATGCACATTCTCAAGTGCATATAAACTGGTTGAAAAATCAAATATGTGTCCTTGGGTGCATGCTTAGGTCCCATGCAAGAAATGGGAATGAATTTCAAACACCCTGCCACCGTTACTCGGCCGCAAACATTGAGATACTTAGTTTTTTAATTCTAGTAAATCCAAAACTCGTCTGAATTCATGAAACTTGGCACGCTATCATGGATTTTTTGGGACTCGTTTGGACATTTTTATACATTAACTGGGTTTTCCAGGCATTTTATGTGCATAATTCAAATTTGAACTACATGCACATTCTCCAGTGCATATGAACTGGTTTAAAAATCAAATATGTGTCCTTGGGGGCATGCTTAGGTCCCATGCAAGAAATGGGAATGAATTTCAAACACCCTGCCAAAGTCACTCGGCCGCAAACATTGAGATACTTGGTTTTTTAATTCTAGTAAATCCAAAACTCGTCTGAAATTCATGAAACATGGCATGCTATCATTGAGCGGCATCAACATGCCGTGGTAAAATTTTTGTCCCATTTGGGGCAGGTTTGGGTATAAGCTTCTCACAAACTAGAGCTTCTCACAACAAGTGTGATGGTTTCGGTAGGGAATGTGCCACCTTCGGGGACGAAACAATATCCGTTGCCTCTTATTGCTTCCAAACAATTTCGAGTGTCAACATAGAACAACAAGAGTGTTGTGTTCAATTTTGGAATTTTTTCGGGATGCGTTTGGACATTTTTATACATTAACTTGGTTTTCCAGGCATTTTATGTGCATAATTCAAATTTGAACTACATGCACATTCTCCAGTGCATCTAAACTGGTTGAAAAATCAAATATGTGTCCTTGGGCGCATGCTTAGGTCCCATGCAAGAAATGGGAATGAATTTCAAACACCCTGCCACCGTCACTCGGTCGCAAACATTGAGATACTTGGTTTTTAAATTCTGCTAATCCAAAACGCGTCTGAAATTCATGAAACTTGGCATGCTATCATGGAGCGGCATCAGCATGTCGTGGTAAAATTTTTGTCCGATTTGGGTATAAGCTTCTCACAAACCAGAGCTTCTCACAACAAGCGTGATGGTTTCGATAGGGAATATGCCACCTTCGGGGACGAAACGATATCCGTTGCCTCTTATTGCTTTCAAAAATTTTCGAGTGTCAATATAGAACAATATGAGTGTTGTGTTCAATTTTGGAATTTTTTCAGGATTCGTTTGGACATTTTTATACATTAACTGGGTTTTCTAGGCATTTTATGTGCATAATTCAAATTTGAACTACATGCACATTCTCAAGTGCATATAAACTGGTTGAAAAATCAAATGTGTGTCCTTGGGTGCATGCTTAGGTCCCATGCAAGAAATGGCAATGAATTTCAAACACCCTACCACCGTAAGTCGGCCGCAAACATTGAGATACCTGGTTTTTAAATTCTAGTAAATCCAAAACTCATCTGAAATTCATGAAACCTGGCATGCTATCATGGAGTGGCATCAACATGTCATGGTAAAAATTTTGTCCCATTTGGGGCAGGTTTGGGTATAAGCTTCTCAAAAACTAGAGCTTCTCACAACAAGCGTGATGGATTCGGTAGGGAACGTGCCACCTTTGTGGACGAAACGATATTCGTTGCCTCTTATTGCTTTCAAAAAATTTCTAGTGTCAACATAGAACAACAAGAGTGTTGTGTTCAATTCTGGATTTTTTGGGACTCGTTTGGACATTTTTAGATATTAACTAGGTTTCCCAGGCATTTTATGTGCATAATTGAAATTTGAACTACATGCATATTCTCCAATGCATATAAACTGGTTTAAAAATCAAATATGTGTCCTTGGGGGCATGCTTAGGTCCCATGCAAGAAATGGGAATGAATTTCAAACACCCTGCCACCGTCACTCGGCCGCAAACATTGAGATACTTGGTTTTTTTATTCTAGTAAATCCAAAACTCGTTTGAAATTCGTGGAACTGGGCATGCTATCATGGAGCGGCATGCCATGGTAAAAAAAATATCCCATTTGGGGCAGGTTTGGGTATAAGCTTGTCACAAACCAGAGCTTCTCACAACAAGCGTGATGGATTCGGTAGGGAACATGCCACCTTTGTGGACGAAACGATATCCGTTGCCTCTTATTGCTTTCAACAATTTTCAAGTGTCATCATAGAACAACAAGAGTGTTGTGTTCAATATTGCATTTTTTTCGGGATTCGTTTGGACATTTTTATACATTAACTGGGTTTTCTAGGCATTTTATGTGCATAATTCAAAATTGAACTACATGCACATTCTCCAGTGCATATAAACTGGTTGAAAAATCAAATATGTGTCCTTGGGTGCATGCTTAGGTCCCATGCAAGAAATGGCAATGAATTTCAAACACCCTGCCACCGTCACTCGTCCGCAAACATTGAGATACCTGGTTTTTAATTTCTAGTAAATCCAAAACTCGTGTGACATTCATTAAACTTGGCATGCTATCATGGAGCAGCATCAACATGTCGTGGTAAAAATTTTGTCCCATTTGGGGCAGGTTTGGGTATAAGCTTCTCACAAACCAGAGCTTCTAACAACAAGCGTGATGGATTCGGTAGGGAACGTGCCACCTTTGTGGATGAAACGATATCCATTGCCTCTTATTGCTTTCAAAAAATTTCAAGTGTCAACATAGAACAACAAGAGTGTTGTGTTCAATTTTGGATTTTTTCGGGATTCGTTTGGACATTTTTATACATTAACTGGGGTTTCTAGGCATTTTATGTGCACAATTCAAATTTGAACTACATGCACATTCTCCAGTGCATATAAACTGGTTTAAAAATCAAATATGTGTCCTTGGGTGCATGCTTACGTCCCATGCAAGAAATGGGAATGAATTTCAAACACCCTGCCACCGTCACTCGGCCGCAAACATTGAGATACTTGGTTTTTTAATTCTAGTAAATCCAAAACTCGTCTGAATTCATGAAACTTGGCACGCTATCATGGAGCGGCACCAACATGCCGTGTTTCAAATTTTGTCCCATTTGGGGCAGGTTTGTGTCTAAGCTTCTCACAAACCAGAGATTCTCACAACAAGCGTGATGGTTTCGATAGGGAATGTGCCACCTTTGGGGACGAAACGATATCCGTTTCCTCTTATTGCTTTCAAAAAAATTCGAGTGTCAACATAGAACAACAAGAGTGTTGTGTTCAATTTTGGAATTTTTAGAGGTTCGTTTGGACATTTTTATACATTAACTGGGTTTTCCAGGCATTTTATGTGCATAATTCAAATTTGAACTACATGCACATTCCCCAGTGCATATAAACTGGTTGGAAAATTAAATATGTGTCCTTCGGTGCATGCTTAGGTCCCATGCAAGAAATGGCAATGAATTTCAAACACCCTGCAACCGTCACTCGGCCGCAAACATTGAGATACATGGTTTTTAAATTCTAGTAAATCCAAAACTCGTATGAAATTCATGAAACTTGGCATGCTATCATGGAGCACCATCAACATGCCGTGGTAAAAATTTTGTCCCATTTGGGGCAGGTTTGGGTATAAGCTTCTCACAAACCAGAGCTTCTCACAACAAGCGTGATGGATTCGTTAGGGAACGTGCCACCTTTGTGGATGAAACGATATTCGTTGCCTCTTATTGCTTTAAAAAAATCAAATATGTGTCTTTGGGTGCGTGCTTAGGTCCCATGCAAGAAATGGGAATGAATTTCGAACACCCTGCCACTGTCACTCGGCCGCAAACATTGAGATACTTGGTTTTTAAATTCTAATAAATCCAAAACTCGTCTGAAATTCATGAAACTTGGCATGATATGATGGAGCGGCATCAACATGTTGTGTATAAGATTCTCACAAACTAGAGCTTCTCACAACAAGCGTGATGGTTTCGGTAGGGAATGTGCCACCTTCGGGGACGAAACGATATCCGTTGCCTCTTATTGCTTTCAAAAATTTTCGAGTGTCAACATAGAACAACATGAGTGTTGTGTTCAATTTTGGAATTTTTTCGGGATTCGTTTGGACATTTTTATACATTAACTGGGTTTTCTAGGCATTTTATGTGCATAATTCAAATTTGAACTACATGCACATTCTCAAGTGCATATAAACTGGTTGAAAAATCAAATGTGTGTCCTTGGGTGCATGCTTAGGTCCCATGCAAAAAATGGCAATGAATTTCAAACACCCTACCACCGTAAGTCGGCCGCAAACATTGAGATACCTGGTTTTTAAATTCTAGTAAATCCAAAACTCGTCTGAAATTCATGAAACCTGGCATGCTATCATGGAGTGGCATCAACATGTCGTGGTAAAAATTTTGTCCCATTTGAGGAAGGTTTGGGTATAAGCTTCTCAAAAATTAGAGCTTCTCACAACAAGCGTGATGGATTTGGTAGGGAACGTGCCACGTTTGTGGACGAAACGATATTCGTTGCCTCTTATTGCTTTCAAAAATTTTCTAGTGTCAACATAGAACAACAAGAGTGTTGTGTTCAATTCTGGATTTTTTGGGACTCGTTTGGACATTTTTAGATATTAACTGGGTTTCCCAGGCATTTTATGTGCATAATTCAAATTTGAACTACATGCTCATTCTCCAATGCATATAAGCTGGTTTAAAAATCAAATATGTGTCCTTGGGGGCATGCTTAGGTCCCATGCAAGAAATGGGAATGAATTTCAAACACCCTGCCACCGTCACTCGGCCGCAAACATTGAGATACTTGGTTTTTTTATTCTAGTAAATCCAAAACTCGTCTGAAATTCGTGGAACTGGGCATGCTATCAGGGAGCGGCATCAACATGCCATGGTAAAACAATTATCCCATTTGGGGCAGGTTTGGGTATAAGCTTGTCACAAACCAGAGCTTCTCACAACAAGCGTGATGGATTCGGTAGGGAACATGCCACCTTTGGGGACGAAACGATATCCGTTGCCTCTTATTGCTTTCAACAATTTTCAAGTGTCATCATAGAACAACAAGAGTGTTGTGTTCAATATTGCATTTTTTTCGGGATTCGTTTGGACATTTTTGTACATTAACTGGGTTTTCTAGGCATTTTATGTGCATAATTCAAAATTGAACTACATGCACATTCTCCAGTGCATATAAACTGGTTGAAAAATCAAATATGTGTCCTTGGGCGCATGCTTAGGTCCCATGCAAGAAATGGGAATGAATTTCAAACACCCTGCCACCGTCACTCGGTCGCAAACATTGAGATACTTGGTTTTTAAATTCTGCTAATCCAAAACGCGTCTGAAATTCATGAAACTTGGCATGCTATCATGGAGCGGCATCAGCATGTCGTGGTAAAATTTTTGTCCGATTTGGGTATAAGCTTCTCACAAACCAGAGCTTCTCACAACAAGCGTGATGGTTTCGATAGGGAATATGCCACCTTCGGGGACGAAACGATATCCGTTGCCTCTTATTGCTTTCAAAAAATTTCGAGTGTCAACATAGAACAACAAGAGTGTTGTGTTCAATTTTGGAATTTTTTCGGGATGCGTTTGGAAATTTTTATACATTAACTGGGTTCTCTAGGCATTTTATGTGCATAATTCAAATTTGAACTACATGCAAATTCTCTAGTGCATATAAACTGGTTTAAAATCAAATATGTGTCCTTGGGTGCATGCTTAGGACCCATGCATGAAATGGGAATGAATTTCAAACACGCTGCAACCGTCACTCGGCTGCAAACATTGAGATACTTGGTTTTTTAATTCTGGTAAATAAAAAACTCGTCTGAAATTAATGAAACTTGGCGTGCTATCATGGAGCGGCATCAACATGCCGTGGTAAATTTTTTGTCCCATTTGTGGCAGGTTTGGGTATAAGCTTCTCACAAACCAGAGCTTCTCACAACCAGCGTGATGGTTTTGGTAGGGAATGTGCCACCTTCGGGGACGAAACAATATCCGTTGCCTCTTATTGCTTTCAAATTTTTTTTGAGTGTCAACATAGAACAACAAGAGTGTTGTGTTCAATTTTTGAATTTTTTCAAGATTCGTTTGGACATTTTTATACATTAACTGGGTTTTCCAGGCATTTTATGTGCATAATTCAAATTTGAACTACATGCACATTCTCCGGTGCATATAAACTGGTTGAAAAATCAAATGTGTGTCCTTGGTTGCATGCTTAGGTCCCATGCAAGAAATGGAAATGAATTTCAAACACCCTGCCACCGTCACTCGGCCGCAAACATTGAGATACCTGGTTCTCAAATTCTAGTAAATCCAAAACTCGTCTGAAATTCATGAAACTTGGCATGCTATCATGGAGCGACATCAACATGCTGTGGTAAAATTTTTGTCCCATTTGGCGCAGGTTTGGGTATAAGCTTCTCACAAACCAGAGCTTCTCACAACAAGCGTGATGGATTCGGTAGGGTACGTGCCAGCTTTGTGAACGTTGCCTCTTATTGCTTTCAAAATTTTTCAAGTGTCCACATAAAACAACAAGAGTGTTGTGTTCAATTTTGGATTTTATTTCGGGATTCGTTTGGACATTTTTAAATATTAACTGGGTTTTCCAGGCATTTTATGTGCATAATTCAAATTTGAACTACATGCACATTCTCCAGTGCATATAAACTGGTTTAAAAATCAAATATGTGTCCTTGGGTGCATCCTTAGGTCCCATGCAAGAAAAGGGAATGAATTTCAAATACCCTGCCTCCGTCACTTGGCCGCAAACATTGAGATACTTGGTTTCTTAATTCTAGTAAATCCAAAACTCGTTTGAAATTCATGAAACATGGCATGCTATTATGGAGTGGCATCAACATGCCGTGGTAGAAATTTTGTCCCATTTGTGATAGGTTTGGGTATAAGCTTCTCACAAACCAGAGCTTCTCACAACAAGCGTGATGGTTTCGGTAGGGAATGTGCCACCTTTGGGGACGAAAGATATTTGTTGCCTCTTATTGCTTTCAAAAAATTTCAAGTGTCAACATAGAACAACAAGAGTGTTGTGTTCAATTTTGGAATTTTTAGAGGTTCGTTTGGACATTTTTATACATTAACTGGGTTTTCTAGGCATTTTATGTGCATAATTGAAATTTGAACTACATGCACATTCTCAAGTGCATATAAACTGGTTGAAAAATCAAATATGTGTCCTTGGGTGCATGCTTAGGTCCCATGCAAGAAATGGGAATGAATTTCAAACACCCTGCCACCGTCACTCGGCCGCAAACATTGAGATACTTGGTTTTTTAATTCTAGTAAATCCAAAACTCGTCTGAATTCATGAAACTTGGCACGCTATCATGGAGCGGCACCAACATGCCGTGTTTCAAATTTTGTCCCATTTGGGGCAGGTTTGTGCCTAAGCTTCTCACAAACCTGAGCTTCTCACAACAAGCGTGATGGATCGGTAGGGACTATGCCACCTTCGGGGACGAAACGATATCCGTTGCCTCTTATTGCTTTCAAATTTTTTTGAGTGTCAACATAGAACAACAAGAGTGTTGTGTTCAATTTTGGAATTTTTTCGGGATGCGTTTGGACATTTTTATACATTAACTGGGTTTTCCAGGCATTTTATGTGCATAATTCAAATTTGAACTACATGCACATTCTCCAGTGCATATAAACTGGTTGAAAAATCAAATGTGTGTCCTTGGATGCATGCTTAGGTCCCATGCAAGAAATGGAAATGAATTTCAAACACCCTGCCACCGTCACTCAGCCGCAAACATTGAGATACCTAGTTTTTAAATTCTAGTAAATCCAAAACTCGTCTAAAATTCATGAAACTTGGAATGCTATCATGGAGCAGCATCAACATGTCATGGTAAAATTTTTGTCCCATTTGGGGCAGGTTTGGGTATAAGTTTCTCACAAACCAGAGCTTCTCACAACAAGCGTGATGGATTCGGTAGGGAACGTGCCACCTTTGTGGACGAAACAATATCCGTGGCCTCTTATTGCTTTCAAAAATTTTCTAGTGTCCACATAAAACAACAAGAGTGTTGTGTTCAATTTTGGATTTTTTTTCGGGATTCGTTTGGACATTTTTAAATATTAACTGGGTTTTCCAGGCATGTTATGTGCAAAATTCAAATTTGAACTACATGCACATTCTCCTGTGCATATAAACTGGTTTAAAAATCAAATATGTGTCCTTGGGTGCATGCTTAGGTCCCTTGCAAGAAAAGGTAATGAATTTCAAACACCCTGCCACCGTCACTCGGCCGCAAACATTGAGATACTTGGTTTTTTAATTCTAGTAAATCCAAAACTCGTCTGAAATTCATGAAACATGGCATGCTATCATGGAGCGGCATCAACATGCCGTGGTAAAAATTTCATCCCATTTGGGGCAGGTTTGGGTATAAGCTTCTCACAAACCAGAGCTTGTCACAACAAGCGTGCTGGTTTCGGTAGGGAATATGCCACCTTCGGGGACGAAACAATATCCGTTGCCTCTTATTGCTTTCAAAAAAATTTGACTGTCAACATAGAACAACAAGAGTGTTGTGTTCAATTTTGGAATTTTTTGGGATGCGTTTGGACATTTTTATACATTAACTGGGTTTTCCAGGCATTTTATGTGCATAATTCAAATTTGAACTACATGCACATTCTCCAGTGCATATAAACTGATTGAAAAATCAAATGTGTGTCCTTGGGTGCATCCTTAGGTCCCATGCAAGAAATGGGAATGAATTTCAAACACCCTGCCACCGTCACTCGACCGCAAACATTGAGATACTTGGTTTTTTCATTCTGGTAAATCCAAAACTTGTCTGAAATTCATGAAACTTGGCATGCTATCATGGAGCGGCATCAACATGCCGTGGTAAATTTTTTGTCCCATTTGGGGCAGGTTTGGGTATAAGCTTCTCACAACAAGCGTGATGGATTCGGTAGGGAACGTGCCACCTTTGGGGACGAAACGATATCCGTTGCCTCTTATTGCTTTCAAAAATTTTGAAATGTCAACATAGAATAACAAGAATGTTGTGTTTAATTTTGGATTTTTTTTCGGGATTCGTTTGGACATTTTTATGCATTAAATGGGTTTTCTAGGCATTTTATGTGCAGAATTCAAATTTGAACTACATGCACATTCTCCAGTGCATATAAACTGGTTGAAAAATCAAATATGTGTCCTTGGGTGCATGCTTAGGTCCGATGCAAGAAATGGCAATGAATTTCAAACACCCTGCCACCGTCACTCGACCGCAAACATTGAGATACTTGGTTTTTTAATTCTGGTAAATCCAAAACTTGTCTGAAATTCATGAAACTTGGCATGCTATCATGGAGCGGCATCAACATGCCGTGGTAAAATTTTTGTCCCACTTGGGGCAGGTTTGGGTATAAGCTTCTCACAAACCAGAGCTTCTCACAACAAGCGTGATGGTTTCTGTAGGGAATGTGTCACCTTCGGGGATGAAACGATATCCATTGCATGTTATTGCTTTCAAAAAATTTCGAGTGTCAACATAGAACAACAAGAGTGTTATGTTCAATTTTGGAATTTTTTCGGGATTCGTTTGGACATTTTTATACATTAACTGGGTTTTCCAAGCATTTTATGTGCATAATTCCAATTTGAACTACATGCACATTCTCCAGTGCATATAAACTGGTTGAAAAATCAAATATGTGTCCTTGGGTGCATGCTTAGGTCCCATGCAAGAAATGGCAATGAATTTCAATCACCCTGCCACCGTCACTCGTCCGCAAACATTGAGATAACTGGTTTTTAATTTCTAGTAAATCCAAAACTCGTCTGACATTCATGAAACTTGGCATGCTATCTTGGAGCGGCATCAACATGTCGTGGTAAAATTTTTGTCCCATTTGAGGCAAGGTTGGGTATAAGCTTCTCACAAACCAGAGCTTCTCACAACAAGCGTGATGGATTCGGTAGGGAACGTGCCACCTTTGTGGATGAAACGATATCCGTTGCCTCTTATTGCTTTCAAAAAATTTCAAGTGTCAACATAGAACAACAAGAGTGTTGTGTTCAATTTTGGATTTTTTTCGGGATTCGTTTGGACATTTTTATACATTAACTGGGGTTTCTAGGCATTTTATGTGCATAATTCAAATTTGAACTACTTGCACATTCTCCAGTGCATATAAACTGGTCTAAAAATCAAATATGTGTCCTTGGGTGCATGCTTAGGTCCCCTGCAAGAAATGGGAATGAATTTCAAACACCCTGCCACCGTCACTCGGCCGCAAACATTGAGATACTTGGTTTTTTAATTCTAGTAAATCCAAAACTCGTCTGAATTCATTAAACTTGGCACGCTATCATGGAGCGGCACCAACATGCTGTGTTCCAAATTTTGTCCCATTTGGGGCAGGTTTGTGTCTAAGCTTCTCACAAACCAGAGATTCTCACAACAAGCGTGATGGTTTCGGTAGGGAATGTGCCACCTTTGGGGACGAAACGATATCCATTGCCTCTTATTGCTTTCAAAAAAATTCGAGTGTCAACATAGAACAACAAGAGTGTTGTGTTCAATTTTGGAATTTTTAGAGGTTCGTTTGGACATTTTTATACATTAACTGGGTTTTCCAGGCATTTTATGTGCATAATTCAAATTTGAACTACATGCACATTCCCCAGTGCATATAAACTGGTTGGAAAATTAAATATGTGTCCTTCGGTGCATGATTAGGTCCCATGCAAGAAATGGCAATGATTTTCAAACACCCTGCAACCGTCACTCGGCCGCAAACATTGAGATACATGGTTTTTAAATTCTAGTAAATCCAAAACTCGTATGAAATTCATGAAACTTGGCATGCTATCATGGAGCACCATCAACATGTCGTGGTAAAATTTATGTCCCATTCGGGGCAGGTTTGGGTATAAGCTTCTCACAAACCAGAGCTTCTCACGACAAGCGTGATGGATTCGGTAGGGAACGTGCCACCTTTGTGGACATTTTTATACATTAAGTGGGTTTCTAGGCATTTTATGTGCATAATTCAAATTTGAACTACATGCACATTCTCCAGTGCATATAAACTGGTTGAAAAATCAAATATGTGTCCTTGGGTGCATGCTTAGGTCCCATGCAAGAAATGGGAATGAATTTGAAACACCCTGCCACCGTCACTCGGCTGCAAACATTGAGATACTTGGTTTTTAAATTCTAGTAAATCCAAAACTCGTCAGAAATTCATGAAACTTGGCATGCTATCATGGAGCGGCATCAACATGACATGGTAAAAAATTTGTCCCATTTGGGACAGGTTTGGGTATAAGCTTCTCACAAACGAGACCTTCTCACAACAAGCGTGACGGTTTCGGGAGGGAACGTGCCACCTTCGGGGACGAAACGATATATGTTGCCTCTTATTGCTTTCAAAAAATTTCGAGTGTCAACATAGAACAACATGAGTGTTGTGTTCAGTTTTGGAATTTTTTCAGGATTCGTTTGGACATTTTTATACATTAACTGGGTTTTCCAGGCATTTTATGTGCATAATTCAAATTTGAACTACATGCACATTCTCTAGTGCATATAAACTGGTTGAAAAATCAAATGTGTGTCCTTGGGTGCATGCTTAGGTCCCATGCAAGAAATGGCAATGAATTTCAAACACCCTACCACCGTCACTCGGCCGCAAACATTGAGATACCTGGTTTTTAAATTCTAGTAAATCCAAAACTCGTCTGGAATTCATGAAACCTGGCATGCTATCATGGAGTGGCATCAACATGTCGTGGTAAAAATTTTGTCCCATTTGGGGCAGGTTTGGGTATAAGCTTCTCAAAAACTAGAGCTTCTCACAACAAGCGTGATGGATTCGGTAGGGAACGTGCCACCTTTGTGGACGAAACAATATTCGTTGCCTCTTATTGCATTCAAAAATTTTCTAGTGTCAACATAGAACAACAAGAGTGTTGTGTTCAATTCTGGATTTTTTGGGACTCGTTTGGACATTTTTAGATATTAACTGGGTTTTCTAGGCATTTTATGTGCATAATTTAAATTTGAACTACATGCACATTCTCCAATGCATATAAACTGGTTTAAAAATCAAATATGTGTCCTAGGGGGCATGCTTAGGTCCCATGCAAGAAATGGGAATGAATTTCAAACACCCTGCCACCGTCACTTGGTCGCAAACATTGAGATACTTCGTTTTTTTATTCTAGTAAATCCAAAACTCGTCAGAAATTTGTGGAACTGGGCATGCTATCATGGAGCGGCATCAACATGCCATGGTAAAAAAATTATCCCATTTGGGGCAGGTTTGGGTATAAGCTTCTCACAAACCAGAGCTTCTCACAACAAGCGTGATGGATTCGGTAGGGAACATGCCACCTTTGGGGACGAAACGATATCCATTGCCTCTTATTGCTTTCAAAATTTTTTGAGTGTCAACATAGAACAACAAGAGTGTTGTGTTCAATTTTGGAATTTTTTTGGGATGCGTTTGGAAATTTTTATACATTAACTGGATTTTCCAGGCATTTTATGTGCATAATTCGAACTTGAACTACATGCAAATTCTCTAGTGCATATAAACTGGTTAAAAATCAAATATGTATCCTTGGGTGCATGCTTAGGATCCATGCATGAAATGGGAATGAATTTCAAACACCCTGTAACCGTCACTCGGCTGCAAACATTGAGATACTTGGTTTTTTAATTCTGGTAAATAAAAAACTCGTCTGAAATTAATGAAACTTGGCGTGCTATCATGGAGCGGCATCAACATGCCGTGGTAAATTTTTTGTCCCATTTGTGGTAGGTTTGGGTATAAGCTTCTCACAAACCAGAGCTTCTCACAACCAGCGTGATGGTTTCGGTAGGGAATGTGCCACCTTCGGGGACGAAACGATATCCGTTGCCTCTTATTGCTTTCAAATTTTTTTGAGTGTCAACATAGAACAACAAGAGTGTTGTGTTCAATTTCGGAATTTTTTCAAGATTCGTTTGGACATTTTTATACATTAACTGGGTTTTCCAGGCATTTTATGTGCATAATTCAAATTTGAACTACATGCACATTCTCCGGTGCATATAAACTGGTTGAAAAATCAAATGTGTGTCCTTGGTTGCATGCTTAGGTCCCATGCAAGAAATGGAAATGAATTTCAAACACCCTGCCACCGTCACTCGGCCGCAAACATTGAGATACCTGGTTCTTAAATTCTAGTAAATCCAAAACTCGTCTGAAATTCATGAAACTTGGCATGCTATCATGGAGCGACATCAACATGCTGTGGTAAAATTTTTGTCCCATTTGGGGCAGGTTTGGGTATAAGCTTCTCACAAACCAGAGCTTCTCACAACAAGCGTGATGGATTCGGTAGGGAACGTGCCACCTTTGTGGACGAAACGATATTCGTTGCCTCTTATTGCTTTCAAACATTTTCAAGTGTCCACATAAAACAACAAGAGTGTTGTGTTCAATTTTGGATTTTTTTTTGGGATTCGTTTGGACATTTTTAAATATTAACTGGGTTTTCCAGGCATTTTATGTGCATAATTCAAATTTGAACTACATGCACATTCTCCAGTGCATATAAACTGGTTTAAAAATCAAATATGTGTCCTTGGGTGCATCCTTAGGTCCCATGCAAGAAAAGGGAATGAATTTCAAATACCCTGCCACCGTCACTTGGCCGCAAACATTGAGATACTTGGTTTCTTAATTCTAGTAAATCCAAAACTCGTTTGAAATTCATGAAACATGGCATGCTATCATGGAGTGGCATCAACATGTCGTGGTAGAAATTGTGTCCCATTTGTGATAGGTTTGGGTATAAGCTTCTCACAAACCAGAGCTTCTCACAACAAGCGTGATGGTTTCGGTAGGGAATGTGCCACCTTTGGGGACTAAATGATATTTGTTGCCTCTTATTGCTTTCAAAAAATTTCGAGTGTCAACATAGAACAACAAGAGTGTTGTGTTCAATTTTGGAATTTTTAGAGGTTCGTTTGGACATTTTTATACATTAACTGGGTTTTCCAGGCATTTTATGTGCATAATTGAAATTTGAACTAAATGCACATTCTCAAGTGCATATAAACTGGTTGAAAAATTAAATATGTGTCCTTGGGTGCATGCTTAGGTCCCATGCAAGAAATGGCAATGAATTTCAAATACCCCGCCACCGTCACTCGACCGCAAACATTGAGATACCTGCTTTTTAAATTCTAGTAAATCCAAAACTCGTCTGAATTTCATGAAACTTGGCATGCTATCTTGGAGCGGCATCAACATGTCGTGGTAAAAATTTTGTCCCATTTGAGGCAGGGTTGGGTATAAGCTTCTCACAAACTAGAGCTTCTCACAACAAGCGTGATGGATTCGGTAGGGAACGTGCCACCTTTGTGGATGAAACAATATCCGTTGCCTCTTATTGCTTTCAAAAAATTTCAAGTGTCCACATAAAACAACAAGAGTGTTGTGTTCAATTTTGGATTTTTTTCGGGATTCGTTTGGACATTTTTATATATTAACTGGGTTTTCCAGGCATTTTATGTGCATAATTCAAATTTGAAATACATGCACATTCTCCAGTGCATATAAACTGGTTTAAAAATCAAATATGTGTCCTTGGGTGCATGCTTAGGACCCATGCAAGAAATGGGAATGAATTTCAAACACCCTGCAACCGTCACTCAGCTGCAAACATTGAGATACTTGGTTTTTTAATTCTGGTAAATAAAAAACTCGTCTGAAATTCATGAAACTTGGCGTGCTATCATGGAGCAGCATCAACATGCCGTGGCAAAAAATTTGTCCCATTTGGGGCAGGTTTGGGTATAAGCTTCTCACAAACCAGAGCTTCTCACAACAAGCGTGATGGATTCGGTAGGGAACGTGCCACCTTTGGGGACGGAACGATATCCGTTGCCTCTTATTGCTTTCAAGAATTTTCAAGTGTCATCATAGAACAACAAGAGTGTTGTGTTCAATTTTGGATTTTTTTCGGGATTCGTTTGGACATTTTTATACATTAACTGGGTTTTCTAGGCATTTTATGTGCATAATTCAAATTTGAACTACATGCACATTCTCCAGTGCATATAAACTGGTTTAAAAATCAAATATGTGTCCTTGGGTGCATGCTTAGGTCCCATGCAAGAAATGGGAATGAATTTCAAACACCCTGCCACCGTTACTCGGCCGCAAACATTGAGATACTTAGTTTTTTAATTCTAGTAAATCCAAAACTCGTCTGAATTCATGAAACTTGGCACGCTATCATGGAGCGGCACCAACATGCCGTGTTTCAAATTTTGTCCCATTTGGGGCAGGTTTGTGTCTAAGCTTCTCACAAACCAGAGCTTCTCACAACAAGCGTGATGGATCGGTAGGGACTATGCCACCTTCGGGGATGAAACGATATCCATTGCCTCTTATTGCTTTCAAAAAATTTTGAGTGTCAACATAGAACAACAAGAGTGTTGTGTTCAATTTTGGAATTTTTTCGGGATGCGTTTGGACATTTTTATACATTAACCGGGTTTTCTAGGCATTTTATGTGCATAATTCAAATTTGAACTACATGCACATTCTCCAGTGCATATAAACTGGTTGAAAAATCAAATGTGTGTCCTTGGATGCATGCTTAGGTCCCATGCAAGAAATGGAAATGAATTTCAAACACCCTGCCACCGTCACTCGGCCGCAAACATTGAGATACCTAGTTTTTAAATTCTAGTAAATCCAAAACTCGTCTAAAATTCATGAAACTTGGAATGCTATCATGGAGCAGCATCAACATGTCGTGGTAAAATTTTTGTCCCATTTGGGGCAGGTTTGGGTATAAGTTTCTCACAAACCAGAGCTTCTCACAACAAGCGTGATGGATTCGGTACGGAACTTGCCACCTTTGTGGACGAAACGATATCCGTGGCCTCTTATTGCTTTCAAAAATTTTCAAGTGTCCACATAAAACAACAAGAGTGTTGTGTTCAATTTTGGATTTTTTTCGGGATTCGTTTGGCCATTTTTAAATATTAACTGGGTTTTCCAGGCACTTTATGTGCATAATTCAAATTTGAACTACATGCACATTCTCCTGTGCATATAAACTGGTTTAAAAATCAAATATGTGTCCTTGGGTGCATGCTTAGGTCCCTTGCAAGAAAAGGGAATGAATTTCAAACACCCTGCCACCGTCACTCGGCCGCAAACATTGAGATACTTGGTTTTTTAATTCTAGTAAATCCAAAACTCGTCTGAAATTCATGAAACATGGCATGCTATCATGGAGCGGCATCAACATGCCGTGGTAAAATTTTTATCCCATTTGGGGCAGGTTTGGGTATAAGCTTCTCACAAACCAGAGCTTGTCACAACAAGCGTGATGGTTTCGGTAGGGAATATGCCACCTTCGGGGACGAAACGATATTCGTTGCCTCTTATTGCTTTCAAAAAAAATTGACTGTCAACATAGAACAACAAGAGTGTTGTGTTCAATTTTGGAATTTTTTCGGGATGCGTTTGGACATTTTTATACATTAACTGGGTTTTCCAGGCATTTTATGTGCATAATTCAAATTTGAACTACATGCACATTCTCCAGTGCATATAAACTGATTGAAAAATCAAATGTGTGCCCTTGGGTGCATCCTTAGGTCCCATGCAAGAAATGGCAATGAATTTCAAACACCCTGCCACCGTCACTTGGCCGCAAACATTGAGATACCTGGTTTTTAAATTCAAGTAAATCCAAAACTCGTCTAAAATTCATAAAACTTGGCATGCTATCATGGAGCGGCATCAACATGCTGTGGTAAAATTTTTGTTCCATTTGGGGCAGGATTGGGTATAAGCTTCTCACAAACCAGAGCTTCTCACAACCAGCGTGATGGTTTCGGTAGGGAATGCGCCACCTTCGGGGACGAAACGATATCCGTTGCCTCTTATTGCTTTAAAAAAATTTCGAGTGTCAACATAGAACAACAAGAGTGTTGTGTTCAATTTTGGAATTTTTTCGAGATTAGTTTGGACATTTCTATACATTAACTGGGTTTTCCAGGCATTTTATGTGCATAATTCAAATTTGAGCTACATGCACATTCTCCAGTGCATATAAACTGGTTGAAAAATCAAATGTGTGTCCTTGGGTGCATGCTTAGGTCCCATGGAAGAAATGGCAATGATTTTCAAACACCCTACCACCGTCACTCGGCCGCAAACATTGAGATACCTGGGTTTTTAAATTCTAGTAAATCCAAAACTCGTCTGAAATTCATGAAACCTGGCATGCTATCAAGGAGGGGCATCAACATGTCGTGGTAAAAAGTTTGTGCCATTTGGGGCAGGTTTGGGTATAAGCTTCTCACAAACCATAGCTTCTCACAACAAGCGTGATCGATTCGGTTGGGAACGTGCCACCTTTGTGGACGAAATGATATTCGTTGCCTCTTATTGCTTTCAAAAAATTTCTAGTGTCAACATAGAACAACAAGAGTGTTGTGTTCAATTCAGGATTTTTTGGGACTCGTTTGGACATTTTTAGATATTAACTGGGTTTTCCAGGCATTTTATGTGCATAATTCAAATTTGAACTACATGCACATTCTCCAGTGCATATGAACTGGTTTAAAAATCAAATATGTGTCCTTGGGGGCATGCTTAGGTCCCATGCAAGAAATGGGAATGAATTTCAAACACCCTGCCAAAGTCACTCGGCCGCAAACATTGAGATACTTGGTTTTTTTAATTCTAGTAAATCCAAAACTCGTCTGAAATTCATGAAACATGGCATGCTATCATTGAGCGGCATCAACATGCCGTGGTAAAATTTTTGTCCCATTTGGGGCAGGTTTGGGTATAAGCTTCTCACAAACTAGAGCTTCTCACAACAAGTGTGATGGTTTCGGTAGGGAATGTGCCACCTTCGGGGACGAAACAATATCCGTTGCCTCTTATTGCTTCCAAACAATTTCGAGTGTCAACATAGAACAACAAGAGTGTTGTGTTCAATTTTGGAATTTTTTCGGGATGCGTTTGGACATTTTTATACATTAACTGGGTTTTCCAGGCATTTTATGTGCATAATTCAAATTTGAACTACATGCACATTCTCCAGTGCATATAAACTGATTGAAAAAGCAAATGTGTGCCCTTGGGTGCATCCTTAGGTCCCATGCAAGAAATGGCAATGAATTTCAAACACCCTGCCACCGTCACTTGGCCGCAAACATTGAGATACCTGGTTTTTAAATTCAAGTAAATCCAAAACTCGTCTAAAATTCATAAAACTTGGCATGCTATCATGGAGCGGCATCAACATGCTGTGGTAAAATTTTTGTCCCATTTGGGGCAGGATTGGGTATAAGCTTCTCACAAACCAGAGCTTCTCACAACCAGCGTGATGGTTTCGGTAGGGAATGTGCCACCTTCGGGGACGAAACGATATCCGTTGCCTCTTATTGCTTTAAAAAAATTTCGAGTGTCAACATAGAACAACAAGAGTGTTGTGTTCAATTTTGGAATTTTTTCGAGATTCGTTTGGACATTTCTATACATTAACTGGGTTTTCCAGGCATTTTATGTGCATAATTCAAATTTGAGCTACATGCACATTCTCCAGTGCATATAAACTGGTTGAAAAATCCAATGTGTGTCCTTGGGTGCATGCTTAGGTCCCATGGAAGAAATGGCAATGATTTTCAAACACCCTACCACCGTCACTCGGCCGCAAACATTGAGATACCTGGGTTTTTAAATTCTAGTAAATCCAAAACTCGTCTGAAATTCATGAAACCTGGCATGCTATCAAGGAGGGGCATCAACATGTCGTGGTAAAAAGTTTGTGCCATTTGGGGCAGGTTTGGGTATAAGCTTCTCACAAACCATAGCTTCTCACAACAAGCGTGATGGATTCGGTTGGGAACGTGCCACCTTTGTGGACGAAATGATATTCGTTGCCTCTTATTGCTTTCAAAAAATTTCTAGTGTCAACATAGAACAACAAGAGTGTTGTGTTCAATTCAGGATTTTTTGGGACTCGTTTGGACATTTTTAGATATTAACTGGGTTTTCCAGGCATTTTATGTGCATAATTCAAATTTGAACTACATGCACATTCTCCAGTGCATATGAACTGGTTTAAAAATCAAATATGTGTCCTTGGGGGCATGCTTAGGTCCCATGCAAGAAATGGGAATGAATTTCAAACACCCTGCCATCGTCACTCGGCCGCAAACATTGAGATACTTGGTTTTTTAATTCTAGTAAATCCAAAACTCGTCTGAAATTCATGAAACATGGCATGCTATCATTGAGCGGCATCAACATGCCGTGGTAAAATTTTTGTCCCATTTGGGGCAGGTTTGGGTATAAGCTTCTCACAAACTAGAGCTTCTCACAACAAGTGTGATGGTTTCGGTAGGGAATGTGCCACCTTCGGGGACGAAACAATATCCGTTGCCTCTTATTGCTTCCAAACAATTTCGAGTGTCAACATAGAACAACAAGAGTGTTGTGTTCAATTTTGGAATTTTTTCGGGATGCGTTTGGACATTTTTATACATTAACTGGGTTTTCCAGGCATTTTATGTGCATAATTCAAATTTGAACTACATGCACATTCTCCGGTGCATATAAACTGATTGAAAAATCAAATGTGTGTCCTCGGGTGCATCCTTAGGTCCCATGCAAGAAATGGCAATGAATTTCAAACACCCTGCCACCGTCACTCGGCCGCAAACATTAAGATACCTGGTTTTTAAACTCTAGTAAATCCAAAACTCGTCTGAAATTCATGAAACTTGGCATGCTATCATGGAGCGGCATCAACATATCGTGGTAAATTTTTTGTCCCATTTGGGGCAGGTTTGGGTATAAGCTTCTCACAAACCAAAGCTTCTCACAACAAGCGTGATGGATCGGTAGGGGCTATGCCACCTTCGGGGACGAAACGATATCCGTTGCCTCTTATTGCTTTCAAAAAATTTTGAGTGTCAACATAGAACAACAAGAGTGTTGTGTTCAATTTTGGAAGTTTTTCGGGATGCGTTTGGACATTTTTATACATTAACTGGGTTTTCCAGGTATTTTATGTGCATAATTCAAATTTGAACTACATGCACATTCTCGAGTGCATCTAAACTAGTTGAAAAATCAAATGTGTGTCCTTGGATGCATGCTTAGGTCCCATGTAAGAAATGGAAATGAATTTCAAACACCCTGCCACCGTCACTCGGCCGCAAACATTGAGATACCTAGTTTTTAAATTCTAGTAAATCCAAAACTCATCTAAAATTCATGAAACTTGGAATGCTATCATGGAGCAGCATCAACATGTCGTGGTAAAAATTTTGTCCCATTTGGGGCAGGTTTGGGTATAAGTTTCTCACAAACCAGAGCTTCTCACAACAAGCGTGATGGATTCGGTACGGAACGTGCCACCTTTGTGGACGAAACGATATCTGTGGCCTCTTATTGCTTTCAAAAATTTTCAAGTGTCCACATAAAACAACAAGAGTGTTGTGTTCAATTTTGGATTTTTTTCGGGATTCGTTTGGCCATTTTTAAATATTAACTGGGTTTTCCAGGCATTTTATGTGCATAATTCAAATTTGAACTACATGCACAGTCTCCTGTGCATATAAACTGGTTTAAAAATCAAATATGTGTCCTTGGGTGCATGCTTAGGTCCCTTGCAAGAAAAGGGAATGAATTTCAAACACCCTGCCACCGTCGCTCGGCCGCAAACATTGAGATACTTGGTTTTTTAATTCTAGTAAATCCAAACCTCGTCTGAAATTCATGAAACATGGCATGCTATCATGGAGCGGCATCAACATGCCGTGGTAAAAAATTTATCCCATTTGGGGCAGGTTTGGGTATAAGCTTCTCACAAACCAGAGCTTGTCACAACAAGCGTGATGGTTTCGGTAGGGAATATGCCACCTTCGGGGACGAAACGATATCCGTTGCCTCTTATTGCTTTCAAAAAAATTTGACTGTCAACATAGAACAACAATAGTGTTGTGTTCAATTTTGGAATTTTTTCGGGATGCGTTTGGACATTTTTATACATTAACTTGGTTTTCCAGGCATTTTATGTGCATAATTCAAATTTGAACTACATGCACTTTCTCCAGTGCATATAAACTGATTGAAAAATCAAATGTGTGTCCTTGGGTGCATCCTTAGGTCCCATGCAAGAAATGGCAATGAATTTCAAACACCCTGCCACCGTCACTCGGCCGCAAACATTGAGATACCTGGTTTTTAAATTCAAGTAAATCCAAAACTCGTCTAAAATTCATCAAACTTGGCATGCTATCATGGAGCGGCATCAACATGCCGTGGTAAAATTTTTGTCCCATTTGGGGCAGGATTAGGTATAAGCTTCTCACAAACCAGAGCTTCTCACAACCAGTGTGATGGTTTCGGTAGGGAATGTGCCACCTTCGGGGACGAAACGATATCCGTTGACTCTTATTGCTTTCAAAAAATTTCGAGTGTCAACATAGAACAACAAGAGTGTTGTGTTCAATTTTGGAATTTTTTCGAGATTCGTTTGGACATTTTTATACATTAACTGGGTTTTCCAGGCATATTATGTGCATAATTCAAATTTGAACTACATGCACATTCTCCGGTGCATATAAACTGGTTGAAAAATCAAATGTGTGTGCTTGGGTGCATGCTTAGGTCCCATGCAAGAAATGGAAATGAATTTCAAACACCCTGCCACCGTCACTCGGCCACAAACATTGAGATACCTTGTTTTTAAATTCTAGTACATCCAAAACTCGTATGAAATTCATGAAACTTGGCATGCTATTGTGGAGCGGCATCAACATGTCGTGGTAAAAATTTTGTCCCATTTGGGGCTGGTTTGGGTATAAGCTTCTCACAAACCAGAGCTTCTCACAATAAGCGTGATGGATTCGGTAGGGAACGTGCCACCTTTGTGGACGAAACGATATCCGTTGCCTCTTATTGCTTTCAAAAAAATTCAAGTGTCCACATAAAACAACAAGAGTGTTGTGTTGAATTTTGGATTTTTTTCGGGATTCGTTTGGACATTTTTAAGTATTAACTGGGTTTTCCAGGCATTTTATGTGCATAATTCAAATTTGAACTACATGCACATTCTCCAATGCATATAAATTGGTTTAAAAATCAAATATGTGTCCTGGGTGCATGCTTAGGTCCCATGCAAGAAAAGGGAATGAATTTCAAACACCCTGCCACCGTCACTTGGCCGCAAACATTGTGATACTTGGTTTTTTATTTCTAGTAAATCCAAAACTCGTCTAAAATTCATGAAACATGGCATGCTATCATGGAGCGGCATCAACATGTCGTGGTAAATTTTTTGTCCCATTTGGGGCAGGTTTGGGTATAAGCTCTCACAAACCAGAGCTTCTCACAACAAGCGTGATGGTTTCGGTAGGGAATGTGCCACCTTTGGGGACAAAACGATATTTGTTGCCTCTTATTGCTTTCAAAAAATTTCGAGTGTCAACATAGAACAACAAGAGTGTTGTGTTCAATTTTGGAATTTTTAGAGGTTCGTTTGGACATTTTTATACATTAACTGGGTTTTCCTGGCATTTTATGTGCATAATTGAAATTTGAACTACATGCACATTCTCCAATGCATATAAACTGGTTGAAAATATGTGTCCTTGGGTGCATGCTTAGCTCCATGGAAGAAATGGCAATGAATTTCAAATACCCTGCCACCGTCACTCGGCCGCAAATATTGAGATACCTGGTTTTTAAATTCTAGTAAATCCAAAACTCGTCTGAAATTCATGAAACTTGGCATGCTATCTTGGCGCGACATCAACATGTCGTGGTAAAAATATTGTCCCATTTGGGGCAGGTTTGGGTATAAGCTTCTCACAAACCAGAGCTTCTCACAACAAGCGTGATGGATTCGGCAGGGAACGAGCCACCTTTGTGGACGAAACGATATCCGTTGCCTCTTATTGCTTTCAAAAAATTTCAAGCGTCAACATAGAACAACAAGTGTTGTGTTCAATTTTGGATTTTTTTTCGGGGTTCGTTTGGACATTTTTATACATTAATTGGTTTTCCAGTCATTTTATGTGCACAATTAAAATTTGAACTACATGCACATTCTCCAGTGTATATAAACTAGTTGAAAAATCAAA
The DNA here is from genome assembly GCF_018294505.1 of Triticum aestivum. Lineage (NCBI taxonomy): Eukaryota > Viridiplantae > Streptophyta > Magnoliopsida > Poales > Poaceae > Triticum > Triticum aestivum. Next base: position 369,361,737 of record NC_057812.1, on the reverse strand, counting down.
TATGTGTCCTTGGGTGCATGCTTAGGTTCCATGTAAGAAATGGGAATGAATTTCAAACACCCTGCCACCGTCACTCTGCCGCAAACATTGAGATACACGGTTATTAAATTAGAGTAAATCCAAAACTTGTCTGAAATTCATGAAACTTGGCATGCTATCATGGAGCGGCATCAACATGCCATTGTAAAAAATTTGTCCCATTTGGGGCAGGTTTGGGTATAAACTTCTCACAAACCAGAGCTTCTCACAACAAGCGTGATGGTTTCGGTAGGGAACGTGTCACCTTTGGAGACGAAACGATATCCGTTGCCTCTTATTCCTTTCAATTTTTTTCTCGTGTCCACATAGAACAAACAGAGTGTTGTGTTCAATTTTGGAATTTTTCGGGGTTCGTTTAGACATTTTTATACATTAACTGGGTTTTCCAGGCATTTTATGTGCATAATTCAAATTTGAACTACATGCACACTCTCCAGTGCATATAAACTGGTTGAAAAGTCAAATATGTGTCCTTGGGTGCATGCTTAGGTCCAATGCAAGAAATGGGAATGAATTTCAAACACCCTGCCACCGTCACACGACGACAAACATTGAGATACCTTGTTTTTAATTTCCAGTAAATCCAAAACTCGTCTGAAATTCATGAAACTTGGCATGCTATCATGGTTTCGGTAGGCAACGTGCCACCTTTGGGGACAAAATGAAATCTGTTGCCTCTTATTGCTTTCCAATTTTTTCGAGTGTCAGCATAGAACAACGAGAGTGTTGTGTTCAATTTTGGAATTTTAAGGGGTTTGTTCGGACATTTTTATTCATTAACTGGGTTTTCCAGGCATTTTATGTGCATAATTCAAATTCAAATTACATGCACATTCTCCAGTGCACATAAACTAGTTGAAAAATCAAATATGTATCCTTGGGTGCATGCTTAGGTCACATGCAAGAAATAGGAATGAATTTCAAAAACCATGCCACTGTCACTCGGCCGCAAACATTGAGATACATGGTTTTAAAATTCTAGTAAATCAAAAAATCATCTGAAGTTCATGAAACTAGGCATGCTATCATGGAGCGGCATCAACATGTCGTGGTAAAATTTTTGTCCTATTTGGGGCAGGTTTGGGTATAAGCTTCTCACAAACCAGAGCTTCTCACAACAAGCGTGATGGATTCGGTAGGGAACGTGCTACCTTTGGGGACGAAACGATATCTGTTGCCTCTTACTGCTTTCAAAAAATTTCGAGTGTCAACATAGAAGAACAAGAGTGTTGTGTTCAATTTTGGAATCTTTCGGGGTTCGTTTGGACATTTTTATACATTAACTGGGTTTTCCAGGCATTTTATGTGCATCATTCAAATTTGAACTACATGCACATTCTCCGGTGCATATAAACTGATTGAAAAATCAAATGTGTATCCTTGGGTGCATCCTTAGGTCCCATGCAAGAAATGGCAATGAATTTCAAACACCCTGCCACCGTCACTCGGCCGCAAACATTAAGATACCTGGTTTTTAAACTCTAGTAAATCCAAAACTCGTCGGAAATCCATGAAACTTGGCATGCTATCATGGAGCGGCATCAACATATCGTGGTAAATTTTTTGTCCCATTTGGGGCAGGTTTGGGTATAAGCTTCTCACGAACCAAAGCTTCTCATAACAAGCGTGATGATTTCGGTAGGGAACGTGCCACCTTTGGGGACGAAATGATATCCGTTGCCTCTTATTGCTTTCAAAAAATTTCGAGCGTCAGCATAGAACAACAAGAGTGTTGTGTTCAATTTTGGATTTTTTCAGGGTTCATTTGGACATTTTTATACATTTATTGGTTTTCCAGGCATTTTATGTGTATAATTCAAATTTGAATTAGATGCACATTCTCAAGTGCGTATAAACTGGTTAAAAATCAAATATGTGTCCTTGGGTGCATGCTTTGGTCCCATGCAAGAAATGGGAATGAATTTCAAACACCCTGCCACCGTCACTCGGCCGCAAAGATTGAGATACTTGGTTTTAAATTCTAGTAAATCCAAAACTCGTCTGAAATTCATGAAACTTGGCATGCTATCATGGAGCGGCATCAACATGCCGTGGTAAGAAATTTGTCCCATTTGGGGCAGGTTTGGGTATAAGCTTCTCACAAACCAGAGCTTCTCACAACAAGCATGGCGGTTTTGGTAGGGAACGTGCCACCTTTGGGGATAAAACGATATCCGTTGCCTCTTATTGCTTTCAAATTTTTTTGAGCGTCAACATAGAACAACAAGAGTGTTGTGTTCAATTTTGGTTTTTTGGGGTTCGTTTGGACATTTTTATACATTAATTGGTTTTCCAGGCATTTTATGTGCATAATTAAAATTTGCACTACATGCACATGCTCCATTGCATATAAACTGGTTGAAAAATCAAATATGTCTCCTTGGGTGCATGCTTAGGTCCCATGCAAGAGATGGGAATGAATTTCAAACACCCTGCCACCGTCACTCGGCCACAAACATTGAGATACCTGGTTTTTAAATTCTAGTAAATCCAAAACTCATCTGAAATTCATGAAACTTGGCGTGCTATCATGGAGAGTCATCAACATGCCGTGGCAAAATTTGTGTCCCATTTGGGGCAGGTTTGGATATAAGCTTCTCACAACAAGCATGATGGTTTCGGTAGGGAACGTGCCACCTTTGGGGATGAAACGATATTCGTTGCCTCTTATTGCTTTCAAATTTTTTCGAGTGTCAACATAGAACAACAAGAGTGTTGTGTTCAATTTTGGAATTTTTTGAGGTTCGTTTGGACATTTTTATACATTAACAGGGTTTTCCAAGCGTTTTATGTGCATAATTCAAATCTCAACTACATGCACATTCTCCAGTGCATATAAACTGGTTGAAAAATCAAATATGTGTCTTTGGGTGCATGCTTATGTCCCATGCAAGAAATGGGAATGAATTTCAAACACCCTGCCACCGTCACTCGGCCGCAAACATTGAGATACCTGATTTCTAAATTCTAGTAAATCCAAAACTCGTCTGAAATTCATGAAACTTGGCATTCTATCATGGAGAGGCATGAACATGCCGTGGTAAAATTTTTGTCCCATTTGGGGCATGTTTGGGTATAAGCTTCTCACAAACCAGAGCTTCTCACAACAAGCGTGATGGTTTCGGTAGGGAACATGCCACCTCTGGCGAAGAAACGATATCCATTGCCTCTTATTGCTTTCAAAAAAATTTGAGTGTCAACATAGAACAACAAGAGTGTTGTGTTCAATTCTGGAATTTTTCGGGGTTCGTTTGGATATTTTTATACATTAACTGGGTTTTCCAGGCATTTTATGTGCATAATCCAAAATTGAACTACATGCACATTCTCTAGTGCATATAAACTGGTTGAAAAATCAAATATGTGTCCTTGGGTGCGTGCTTAGGTCCAATGCAAGAAATGGGAATGAATTTCAAACACCCTGCCACCGTCACTCGACCGCAAACATTGAGATACCTGGTTTTTAAATTCTAGTAAAAATAAAACTCTCCTGAAATTCATGAAACTTGGCATGCTATCATGGATAGGTATCAACATGTCGTTGTAAAATTTTTGTCCCATTTGGGGCAGGTTGGGTATAAGCTTCTAACAACAAGTGTGATGGTTTCGGTAGGCAACGTGTCACCTTTGGGGATGAAACGATATCCGTTTCCTCTTATTGCTTTCAATTTTTTTCGAGTGTCAACATAGAACAACAAGTGTGTTGTGTTCAATTTTGGAGTTTTTAGAGGTTCGTTTGGACATTTTTATACATTATCTGGGTTTTCCAGGAATTTTATGTGCATAATTCAAATTTGAACTACATGCACATTCTCCAGTGCATATAAACTGGTTGAAAATCGAATATGTGTCCTAGGGTGCATGCCGAGGTCCCATGCAAGAAAAGGGAATGAATTTCAAACACCCTGTCACCATCACTCGGCCGCAAACATTGAGATACCTGATTTTTAAATTCTAGTAAATCCAAAACTCGTCTGGAATTCATGAAACTTGGCATGCTATCATGGAGCGGCATCAATATGCCGTGGTAAAATTTTTGTCCCATTTGGGGCAGGTTTGGGTATAAGCTTCTCACAAACCAGAGCTTCTCTCAACAAGCGTGATGGTTTCGGTAGGGAACGTGCCACCTTTGGGGACGAAACGATATCCGTTGCCTCTTATTGCTTTCAAAAAATTTCTACTGTCAACATAGAACAATGCTACCTCTTGAGCACTGCGTTGGTTTTCCCTTGAAGAGGAAAGGGTGATGCAGCAAAGTAGCATAAGTATTTCCCTCAGTTTTTGAGAACCAAGGTATCAATCCAGTAGGAGGCTACGCGCGAGTCCCTCGCACCTGCACAAAACAAATAAATCCTCGCAACCAATGCGATAAGGGGTTGTCAATCCCTACACGGCCACTTACAAGAGTGAGATCTGATAGATATGATAAGATAGTATTTTTGGTATTTTTATGATAAAGATGCAAAGTAAAATAAAAGCAAAGTAAGAATAACTAAGTGTTGGAAGATTAATATGATGAAGATAGACCCGGGGGCCATAGGTTTCACTAGTGGCTTCTCTCAAGAGCATAAGTATTTTAAGGTGGTTGAACAAATTACTATTGAGCAATTGACAAAATTGAGCATAGTTATGAGAATATCTAGGTATGATCACGTATATAGGCATCATGTCCGAGACAAGTAGACCGACTCCTGCCTGCACCTACTACTATTACTCCACTCATCGACCGCTATCCAGCATGCATCTAGAGTATTAAGTTCATAAGAACAGAGTAACGCCTGAAGCAAGATGACATGATGTAGAGGGATAAATTCAAGCAATATGATAAAAAACCCATCTTGTTATCCTTGATGGCAACAATACAATACGTGCCTTGCTGCCCCTACTGTCACTGGGAAAGGACACCGCAAGATTAAACCCAAAGCTAAGCACTTCTCCCATTGCAAGAAAGATCAATCTAGTAGGCCAAACCAAACTGATAATTCGAAGAGATTTGCAAAGATAACCAATCATACATAAAAGAATTCAGAGAAGATTCAAATATTGTTCATAGATAGACTTCATCATAAACCCACAATTCATCGGTCTCAACAAACACACCGCAAAAAGAAGATTACATCGAATTGATCTCCACAAGAGAGGGGGAGAACATTGTATTGAGATCCAAAAAGAGAGAAGAAGCCATCTAGCTAATAACTATGGACCCGTAGGTCTGAGGTAAACTACTCACACTTCATCGGAGGGGCTATGGTGATGATGTAGAAGCCCTCCATGATGGATACCCCCTCCGGCGGAGCTCCGGAACAGGCCCCAAGATGGGATCTCGTGGATACAGAAAGTT